>NC_053022.1:539115892-539130604 GCF_003073215.2 Triticum urartu
GTGCGATTAGGTTGATTCTTTTGAAGATGATTAATAGACAAATTACTCACGTCCACCAATTTATTTCAGAATTTTTGGGGTTACATAAGTATTCTAAACCTACAGATTACTACAGACTGTTCTGTTTTTGACAGATTCTGTTTTTCGTGTGTTGTTTGCTTATTTTGATGAATCTATGGCTAGTATCGGGGGGTATGAACCATAGAGAAGTTGGAATACAGTAGGTTTAACACCAATATAAATAAATAATGAGTTCATTACAGTACCTTGAAGTGGTGGTTTGTTTTCTTATACTAACGGAGCTCATGAGATTTTCTGTTGAGTTTTGTGTTGTGAAGTTTTCAAGTTTTGGGTAAAGATTTGATGGATTTTGGAATAAGGAGTGGCAAGAGCCTAAGATTGGGGATGCCCAAGGCACCCCAAGGTAAAATTTAAAGGACAACCAAAAGCCTAAGCTTGGGGATGCCTGGAAGGCATCCCCTCTTTCGTCTTCGTCTATCGGTAACTTTACTTGAGGCTATATTTTTATTCACCACATGATATGTGTTTTGCTTGGAGCATCTTGTATGATTTGAGTCTTTGCTTTTTAGTTTACCACAATCATCCTTGCTGTACACACCTTTTGGGAGAGACACACATGAATCGGAATTTATTAGAATACTCTATGTGCTTCACTTATATCTTTTGAGCTAGATAATTTTGCTCTAGTGCTTCACTTATATCTTTTTAGAGCACGGTGGTGGTTTTATTTTATAGAAATTATTGATCTCTCATGCTTCACTTATATTATTTTGAGAGTCTTATAGAACAGCATGGTAATTTGCTTTGGCTATAAAATTAGTCCTAATATGATAGGCATCCAAGATGGGTATAATAAAAACTATCATAAAAAGTGCATTGAATACTATGAGAAGTTTGATACTTGATGATTGTTTTGAGATATGAAATTGGTGATATTAGAGTCATGCTAGTTGAGTAGTTGTGAATTTGAGAAATACTTGTGTTAAAGTTTGTGATTCCCTAGCATGCACGTATGGTGAACCGTTATGTGATGAAGTCGGAGCATGATTTATTTATTGATTGTCTTCCTTATGAGTGGCGGTCGGGGACGAGCGATGGTCTTTTCCTACCAATCTATCCCCCTAGGAGCATGCGCGTAGTACTTTGTTTCGATAACTAATAGATTTTTGCAATAAGTATGTGAGTTCTTTATGACTAATGTTGAGTCCATGGATTATACGCACTCTCACCCTTCCACCATTGCTAGCCTCTCTAGTACCGCGCAACTTTCGCCGGTACCATACAACCCACCTTATACCTTCCTCAAAACAGCCACCATACCTACCTATTATGGCATTTCCATAGCCATTCCGAGATATATTGCCATGCAACTTACCACCGTTCCGTTTGTTATGACACGCTTCATCATTGTCATATTGCTTTGCATGATCATGTAGTTGACATCGTATTTGTGGCAAAGCCACATTCATAATTCTTTCATACATGTCACTCTTGATTCATTGCACATCCCGGTACACCGCCGGAGGCATTCACATAGAGTCATATTTTGTTCTAGTATCGAGTTGTAATTTTGAGTTGTAAGTAAATAAAAGTGTGATGATCATCATTATTAGAGCATTGTCCCAAGTGAGGAAAGGATGATGGAGACTATGATTCCCCCACAAGTCAGGATGAGACTCCGACGAAAAAAAAAAAAAAGAGGCCATAAAAAAAGAGAAAGGCCCAAAAAATGAGAGAAAAAAGAGAAGGGACAATGCTACTATCCTTTTACCACACTTGTGCTTCAAAGTAGCACCATGATCTTCATGATAGAGAGTCTCCTATGTTGTCACTTTCATATACTAGTGGGAATTTCATTATAGAACTTGGCTTGTATATTCCAATGATGGGCTTCCTCAAAATGCCCTAGGTCTTCGTGAGCAAGCAGTTGGATGCACACCCACTTAGTTTCTTTGAGCTTTCATACACTTATAGCTCTAGTGCATCCGTTGCATGGCAATCCCTACTCACTCACATTGATATCTATTGATGGGCATCTCCATAGCCCGTTGATACGCCTAGTTGATGTGAGACTATCTTCTCCTTTGTCTTCTCCACAACCACCATTCTATTCCACCTATAGTGCTATGTCCATGGCTCACGCTCATGTATTGCGTGAAGATTGAAAAAGTTTGAGAACATCAAAAGTATGAAACAATTGCTTGGCTTGTCATCGGGGTTGTGCATGATTTAAATATTTTGTGTGGTGAAGATGGAGATAGCCAGACTATATGATTTTGTAGGGATAACTTTCTTTGGCCATGTTATTTTGAGAAGACATGATTGCTTTGTTAGTATGCTTGAAGTATTATTATTTTTATGTCAATATTAAACTTTTGTCTTGAATCTTTCGGATCTGAACATTCATGCCACAATAAAGAAAATTACATTGAGAATTATGCTAGGTAGCATTCCACATCAAAAATTCTGTTTTTATCATTTACCTACTCGAGGACGAGCAGGAATTAAGCTTGGGGATGCTTGATACGTCTCCAACGTATCTATAATTTTTTATTGTTCCATGCTATTATATTATCTGTTTTGGATGTTTAATGGGCTTTTTATCACTTTTATATTATTTTTGGGACTAACCTACTAACCAAAGGCCCAGTGCAAATTGTTTTTTTGCCTATTTCAGTGTTTCACAGAAAAGGAATATCAAATGGAATCCAAACGGAATGAAACCTTCGGGAGAGTTATTTTTGGAACAAACGTGATCCAGGAGACTTGGAGTGGACGTCAAGAAAGAAGCGAGGAGGCCACGAGGCAGGAGGCGCGCCCAGGGGGTAGGCGCGCCCCCACCCTCATGGGCCCCTCGCAGCTCCACCGTACTTCTTCCTCCTATATATACCCATATACCCCGAAAACATCCAGGAGCACCACGAAACCCTATTTCCACCGCCGCAACCTTCTGTACCCGTGAGATCCCATCTTGGGGCCTTTTCCGGCTCCCGCGGAGGGGGAATCGATCATGGAGGGCTTCTACATCAACACCATAGCCTCTCCGATGATGTGTGAGTAGTTTACCACAGACCTTCGGGTCCATAGTTATTAGCTAGATGGCTTCTTCTCTCTCTTTGGATCTCAATACAAAGTTCTCCTCGATTCTCTTGGAGATCTATTCGATGTAATTCTTTTGCGGTGTGTTTGTCGAGATCCGATGAATTGTGGGTTTATGATCAAGATTATCTATGAACAATATTTGATTCTTCTCTGAATTCTTTTATGCATGATTTAAATATCTTTGCAAGTCTCTTCGAATTATCAGTTTGGTTTGGCCTACTAGATTGATCTTTCTTGCAATGGGAGAAGTGCTTAGCTTTGGGTTCAATCTTGCGGTGTCCTTTCCCAGTGACAGCAGGGGCAGCAAGGCACGTATTGTATTGTTGCCATCGAGGATAAAAAGATGGGGTTTATATCATATTGCTTGAGTTTATCCCTCTACATCATGTCATCTTGCCTAATGCGTTACTCTGTTCTTATGAACTTAATACTCTAGATGCATGCTGGATAGCGGTCGATGTGTGGAGTAATAGTAGTAGATGCAGAATCGTTTCGGTCTACTTGTGCGGACGTGATGCCTATATACATGATCATGCCTAGATATTCTCATAACTATCGCTTTTCTATCAATTGCTCGACAGTAATTTGTTCACCCACCGTAGAATTTGCTATCTTGAGAGAAGCCACTAGTGAAACCTATGGCCCCCGGGTCTATTCTCCATTATATTATTCTCCGTAACAAGCTATTTCTATCCGTTTATTTTGCAATCTTTATTTTCCAATCTATACAACAAAAATACCAAAAATATTTATCTTATTATCTCTATCAGATCTCACTTTCGTAAGTGACCGTGAAGGGATTGACAACCCCTTTATCGCGTTGGTTGCGAGGTTCTTGTTTGTTTGTGCAGGTATGAGGGACTTGCGTGTAATCTCCTACTGGATTGATACCTTGGTTCTCAAAAACTGAGGGAAATACTTACGCTACTTTGCTGCATCACCCTTTCCTCTTCAAGGGAAAACCAACGCATGCTCAAGAGGTAGCCGATCGATCCTATCTACGAGGGGCCTGAGAAATAGTAAAAGATACAAATGCAGACGTCAGGAGCTCGGGAAGTAGAGCAAGGCCGGTTTCGAAGGAAGTTATACCTGAGGGTCGCCGGGATGTCGCTAGGTGGGCGGCGGGAGGCCGGATCTGCCCACACTACGGCAGCGAGGAAGAAGGGGTCAGAGGCCCTCCCTCGCCAGGTGGTGCTTGGGAGAGAAGGCAAGGCAGGCTGATCGGGACGCGCCCAGCAGTGGGTAAGAGCCGTCGCCGAGGACGACCGCGTGAACGTTGCACCTTCTCACCTTCCCCGCGGAGAGGATCCGGCTGGATCTGTGACCAGCGGTGAGCAGAGAGAGAGAGAGAGAGAGAGAGAGAGAGAGTGGCCACCGCTGTCGTGTTTAGATCTGGAGAGGAGAGACAGTGTGAAGAGAGCAACACTAGCAAGCAAGCGCGGAGGCTCCTGCCTATATAGTGGAGTAGTTTTCTTTTATCTACCGGAGCCGGCTTGACCTCGTCAATGACTGTCGAGAAGTCTTCATGCACGTGCCCCGGAGGCGCAGTTGTCGTCATTTTGATCTGAAGCACCGGATTAACATATAACACGAAAAAATGCCACATGACAAGAAACCATAACCTCACTGCCCCAAGGAGACAACATGAATCCCGACGGACAAACTAGACGAGGATCAAAGCTCAAATTAAAGATAAACTCATAGAAAAGGGGTCCATCGATAGATGTCCTAATTAACATAGCCAGCTTGACCTAGATGGCAGCCGAGTAGTCTTCGTGCATGTGCCCCCAATGACCAGCGCCTTGGAGGAACTCAGTTGTCGCTATTTAACCCTCGCAGTGATCCGAAGCACATGACACCTAATATTGCGAGATGACAAGTAGATTTCTCATCAGAACAGCCTGTACAACACAGCCTGCATGATATGTAGACGATAGCCAATCCAGGCGTGTCTGCTGGAGTCTGGTCACATGCATGGACGAACTGATCTTCGTGTCATGCAGGGATCGTCCAGGCACCGATGTCTGTACAACACTGCTCTCAGTACTATCGCTCGTCTCTCTCTTCTATTAACTCACCCGACTTGCGGGGCCGGGGAGTGTGCCTATGGTCGGTTCTCAATTGCGTCCCACATGTGTGTGCAAACGCAATATGACGCGCGTTCCATTCAACAGAGCGGCATGCCAGACCGACCGACCGTCTGGGGTGCGACGCGAACGCGACAGGCGTGTTGTATACATGTGTGCCGCCGTTTTTATTGAGGCTTTGCTCCATGGCGCAATCCATGGATACAAAATTATATTTAAAAGTCGAGGGCGGGGCTTTTCCCCGTGCGGTAGGGGGCAGTTCCGCCTAGTCGGTTCGACAGAGAGGCGAGAAGATGAGGGAGTAGGCTGCTGCAAACGTAGGGCTGTGTGATTTGATGACGAGTTACTGCTGGACAGGTGGGCCTGTGATTTGACTTGCCATTATCATTTTAACTGCGGCGCTACGACCGGCGTGAGTATCCCGATTCCTTGACCACCTCCATGGTATACATGTGCCAAGTACTGGGCCCTTCCCAGTGCTCCAAGGTGTACATGTGCTAAGGACGCCACATAGGCAAAAAGTGATGTGCCAAAGCAATTAAAGAGGAGAGAGAGAGCATTATGGTGACCCCAGGAAGAAACGGTGCTAAGCAGCGGAACCTATGTAAAATGACTACCAACCAATACATGAGGGAGTTAATTATTAAACAATTCATAAGGGAACCTTAGCTACAAAAGCTAAAGCACCTTGCATTGGGGGAGACTAGTTGCTAAGATTTTTAATGCACTTAGCACCTCATCTAAGCACCCATGCATTGGAAGAGTATGAAGAAAGGAGATAGAAGAAGTAAAAAATTACTCTTATAGCCAACCTTGAGCAGCTAACGTTGTTGTATGAGTGACTAAGTAGATGATTCAGATGCAATGATATTTGACCACTAGTGCGGTATACAATATCATTCATAGTTGAGAGCCGCACAATCCCACGCCAAACATACAACGTAAGATAGCAATCAAAATGAAGTGATCCTATAATGTAGCACTATATACATTATATTTGACTCCACATTCTTATGCTCTAGGGTACGCGTTATGTTACAGTAACATCCATGGTATGTGGGACTTCAAACACCTTCTCTTATCTTCTAGTCAACTATACTCGCTGAATAGACAATACACTTGGCTAGGAATCGCCGATATGAGTACTAATCGCTAAGTTTAGCTTCCACTATGACAGACCTTAGAGATGCTAGATCGATTGTTGTATGAGTAGAATAACGTGGATGACTATGGTGAGCGCAGCACTCTAGAATAGCCTCAAAATCCCCATCTAGGATGCGAGAGGACATGATAGGTCCTCTAAGATGTCATTTGGCGCGATAGTTCAGGAAAGAAGATATGCTCATTTTTTTTAAATGCAGCCGTTCTCTCTCATACTACTCATCACTTCGCGATCTCGACTGTCAGCTTAGGCGACCGACGGCTGAGTAGCGGCGACGCATGAATAGCGGAGTGCGACATGTCGCCTTTGACGTAAGGATCTAGATACGATAGCAATCTATAGTTGCTGAAAGACATTGCACAGGATATCATTCCAAACCTCGTAACCGATAGGAGTATCGACGCAGTAGGCTTTGCTACTATGATATGAGGATGGGCACTTAACAACCGGTGTTTTGATCTATCCAGATCTCAGGGCTATGGACTTCGAGATGATATGTCCTGTAATTACAATGTGGAGCATGGGAGAACCTTCCGTACCTCATCCGTAGTATATGTTGTGCCTCCTTATAATGCTTGATCAATTTGCACCGAACGTCGGCAGTATCGCACTGAAGCGCGACTTAATTGGCAGTTCTAGTATACTTACGCAGCGCCAATCCAAATAGAGTGGCTCCCTCTCATAGGGGTACACCCCTATATGCTTGCATCTGAACTCGGTCTTCCTGCTATTCCATTTATTCTCGTACGGTGGGCACAGACCACTATCCACTGCCTGTTCCGTTTTACGCTTCTACACCAAACGATGTGCTTCATCAACTCAGACCTAGGTAACACGCCTAAAGGGCAGTCTCTCGCATCCCTGACTGGACGAGTGGCCCCCAGTTAGGCTTCTGAGTCTACCTTATGTTAATCATTACAGCACGATAGAGGTGCGCGTTTAATCGAGTCACCTTGCTGGCGCCTTATTCACTATCACATAGCAGATGCCTCGGTCCAAATTATCAAACCGCTGCGCGCAGCACAAATCCAAGGATCGTCCGCGTATCGGTGATCAGTCATGGTTGAGGACTATGTTAGACCATTCATCCGAGGCTGATAGAATCTCTCATGTCATGCACGCTGGGTTTCTTCTGCTATGGTGAGGATTTGCACTATGCCGCGTCCAGACTCGCAAGTTCGAATAAAGTCGAATAAGTGCGCTGCTGGTCATCTTACGACTGGTCTGCATGCTACGATCGCAAGTTCCGTATAAGAGACAGAGTCTCCCTATAGCATGGAACGAGACGAAGGAAGCGCGCGGCGGAATCCAGTGTTGCGCTGCATCCACTGTGCTCTTGTCTACCAACATATGCACTTATGCCGACGTGAGATTAGCGAGGAATTTAAGAACTTTCTCTAGGGCAGCTAGTCAAATTCACGTTCGGTCTAAGACTTTGGTACGACACAGAAGCATCGGGTCGAGTTGATGTACTCCTCTTGATGTAGCTCCGGCGGCGCCGCGGTCGGATACCATGTTAAAGGCAGCGTGCGTTAGGCTGCTAGAGCGAAGTGTGCTCGGAATGTCCTCTCGTTAGGCCTTACGAGATGCGACCCCTTAGCAGGCAACCGATGGTTGTGTAGTCTTCGTGGTATATATACTGGATAAACCGCGGCATCGGCCCATAGTTTTCATGCGATTGCGTGGCGCAGATAACGGATGTTAGCTAGATATTAGAGCCATCCAAATTGACCCATCAAAGATTACGCTCAATGATGCCTCACTCTCTTGTTTCAAGTATTACCAGGTTGGATGAAGGACATTAGTATGAACTAGCTGTGCGGTCAGCAAATGATAGTATCAGGCCAAGAGGAAAGAGACAAGTATACGAAGTCAGAGCACTGGTGACGGAGGAGTCCGTATGTAGGTGGCAGTGTCGATTGCTCGATGTGTGTTTGGTCACATGACAGCTAGTCACTACCGGATGTGACGCTTTGTTACGTTTTAGCTTCTCAACAATCCTTCAGGTGACTTAGGTGTTATGTGAGGGTGTGTTGTGCGTCTGAGCTACACCAGCAGAACTTCATGTTTATGTTCCTTCTTGCTCATTACTTGGTTAACTCATTCAGTAGCGTACCACACGCTACTACGTTATTTCCTGATATACGATGATCAATTGGCTGTATTTGGCGTTAGTATCCTATTCCTACTCGTATTCTCATACTATATTTATATCACGTAGCAAGTATATGTTATGTGCCATCATTATTAACCAGTCGAGGTCAGTTGTACGTTTGTTCAGTACCTTCGTCAGGGATGCATATAGTTTTTTGAGGTTTCTGAGGGGCGTTGCATAGTACTGGTGCTGGACACATCACTGTGGAGCGAAACAACTGAGTTCCGTATCCAAGGCGCTGGTCATTGGGGGCACATGCACGAAGACTGCCATCTAGGTCAAGCCGGCTATGTTAATTAGGACATCTATCGATGGACCCCTTTTCTGAGTTTATCTTTAATTTGAGCTTTGATCCTTGTCTAGTTTGTCCGTCGGGATTCATGTTGTCTCCTTTGGGCAGTGAGGTTATGGTTTCTTGTCATGTGGCATTTTTTCGTGTTATATGTTATAATCCGGTGCTTCAGATCAAAATGACGACAACTGCGCCTCCGGGGCACGTGCATGAAGACTTCTCGACAGTCATTGACGAGGTCAAGCCGGCTCCGGTAGACAAAAGAAAACTAGTACTCCACTATATAGGCAGGAGCCCGCGCTTGCTTGCTAGTGTTGCTCTCTTCACATCTCGTCCTCTCCAGATCTAAACACGACAGCGGTGGCCACCTCTCTCTCTCTCTCTGCTCACCGCTGGTCACAGATCCAGCCAGATCCTCTCCGCCGGGGAAGGTAGAAGGTGCAAGTTCACAGCGGTCGTCCTTAGTGACAGCTCTTACCCACTGCCGGTGCATCCCGATCAGCGTGCCTTTCCATTCTCTCCCAAGCACCGCTGGCAAGGGAGGGCCTCCGACCCCTTCTTCCTCACGCCGGGGAAATGCCCCCTCCACAGTTACACACATCGGTCATACCTCGGGTCATACTTTTGAAAGACCTGATCCAGTCTCGGTTGACTTTTATTTTAGGGAGAAAATGAGCTTTGCTACCTCTTGAGCATGCGTTGGTTTTCCCTTGAAGAGGAAAGGGTGATGCAGCAAAGTAGCGTAAGTATTTCCCTCAGTTTTTGAGAACCAAGGTATCAATCCAGTAGGAGATACACGCAAGTCCCTAGTACCTGCACAAACAAACAAGAACCTCGCAACCAACGCGATAAAGGGGTTGTCAATCCCTTCACGGTCACTTATGAAAGTGAGATCTGATAAGATAAATATTTTTGGTATTTTTGTTGTATAGATTGGAAAATAAAGATTGCAAAATAAACAGAAATGGCTTGTTGACGGGAGAATAATATAATGGAGAATAGACCCGGGGGCCATAGGTTTCACTAGTGGCTTCTCTCAAGATAGCAAATTCGACGGTGGGTGAACAAATTACTGTCGAGTGATAGAAAGCGCATGTTGAATCTAGCAATGACTTATATAGGACCACGTCGAACAAGTAGAACGAAACGATTCTGCATCTACACATCCCTCGACCACTATCCAGCTGCAGCAATATAAAGAAGTAAATATGGAAAAAATGAAGAGTATAATTAATAGTATAAGTAAGGAACAGTGTGGGAATTAAAGGTCTGATAAGAATAAGTACTTAATTTAGATATTAGATAATATGGAGGATTAGTCATCATCGAAAGCAGGTGAAAATTTAATAATGTGACTAAACGATAGTAATTGGATTTCATTCTCTTGGATAAATAATTGGTAACATTGGTTGACAGTGAAAATAAGTGTATAATTTTCGAAATTTTTGAGAAAAATAAAAAGAAATGATGGAACAGTTATGACGATTATAATTGAAATTTGTTGAGAAGCCATCTAAAAGATAAGATGGAGAGTGGTTTATATGAGTGTTGTAGGAGATACTAATGGCACTTAGCTAGTGGAATACATGGATTAGTGGATAACTAACAGTAAAGAGCTATTAGGCGTTATATATACATCTATTAATTTATAGTAGCATATTAGAATTAGTAAGTTACAGTAATAGAATTCTTTTTTAACCTAGTATTCATCTAGGGAGATAATTGTAGAGAAGAGGAGAGCATATATTATAATAGTAAACTTTTTATTTAATTATATTGTTAGTTCATTGCATCATATGAGACATCCATAGAAAACTACTACTTTCAGTAGGGAAAAGTAACAATATTAATAAGGATAGAGGGAGGGCAGTTTTTAGTTCTGACTTGTAATGGTTTCACATGAGATGGCGAGGGCACTTAGTGTGGAGGTTCGATATGGCTCATTAACTGCTCCGCATAGGTCGCGGTGACTTTGTGCATACCTGCGACATTCCACGGTTCCGAGGCTTGCACGAGGCCAGGCAAAGACCGTGCACGGTATACTCGAAGGTTTCACACGGATGGAAGTGACTAGTTACCGTACGGAGGAGCAGAGGAACATCCGAAGCGCCATAAGCGATATGAGCCAATATACTGATCCTAAATTTGCTAAGGGTACATCGTTCCCAGACGAGGCACGATATCACATGTAACGAATATGTTCTCAATTCATTTAGGCCATCTATAATTGACAATGACACAGCTGTACGTGCGAAAGCAACACTGAGCTACAATAGGGTAAGAAGACTGAGCACACGCAACGTAAGGAACGATTATAGCAACCCAAGAATGAACGAGCGGCAGCAGAAAGTCTTGGTGGCGCGCTGCATCTATCTAATGGAGAGGGTTGCTGGCCGGCAGACGTCGTATACATGCTTCTATGTCATCATCGAGCTCGTCCCACTGACCTCACCTTGCCTTCGCAGCATCCTCAGTCCCGCCATCTCCTCTGTCAATATCTAGACCAGACAGCGGATGTGTTGTGTCGACGCGAGCCTTATCATCTGTGCTAGCCATAACGTTTGACAGAGGGTACATAGTGATCTGATACGTCCATTTTGCATCATGCTTTTATATCGATATTTGTTGCATTATGGGCTGTTATTTCACATTATGTCACAATACTTATGGCTATTCTCTCTTATTTTACAAGGTTTACATAAGGAGGGAGAATACCGGCAGCTGGAATTCTGGCTGGAAAAGGAGCAAATACTAGAGACCTATTCTGCACAACTCCAAAAGTCCTGAAACTCCACAGAACACCTTATAATAAATAATGAAAAATCTTCGCCAAGAGATGAAGACCAGGGGGCCACCACTCCACGAGGGTGGAGGGCGCGCCCGCGGGCGCACCCTCGGACAGCCCGTTGATGCGCGCATTGTTTTTGTATAGAGGTCGTCCTTTTGCCTTGAAAATCATAGCGAACCGCTAGAGGATGACAGCCATCCGGGCCAGATCTGCGTAGGTGAACCTTTTAGCGAACTCAATACTAAGAGCGTACGCAGCTTGACGTCTCGTTCTGCGCGGGAGATATTACATCCCTCCGAGAGGGGAAATCATCACCATCGTCATCACCATCTGCTCTCATCGGAGGGGGTCAATCTCCATCAACATCTTCACCAGCACCATCTCATCTCAACCCTAGTTCATCTCTTGTATCCAATCTTTGTCTCAAAACCTCATGATTGGTACCTGGGTTGCTAGTAGTGTTGATTACTCCTTGTAGTTGATGCTAGTTGGTTTATTGGTGGAAGATCATATGTTCAGATCCTTTATGCATATTAATACCCCTCTGATTATGAACATGAATATGATTTGTGAGTAGTTACGTTTGTTCCTGAGGACATGGGAGAAGTCTTGCTATAAGTAGTCATGTGAATTTGGTATTCGTTCGATATTTTGATGAGATGTATGTTGTCTCCTCTAGTGGTGTCATGTGAACGTTGACTACATGACACTTCACCATTGTTTGGGCCTAGGGAGGCATTGGGAAGTAATAAGTAGATGATGGGTTGCTAGAGTGACAGAAGCTTAAACCCTAGTTTATGCGTTGCTTCGTAAGGGGCTGATTTGGATCCATATGTTTCATGCTATGGTTAGGTTTACCTTAATACTTCTTAGTTGTGGATGCTTGCGAGGGGGGTTAATCATAAGTGGGATGCTTGTCCAAGGAAGGGCAGTACCCAAGCACCGGTCCACCCACATATCAAATTATCAAAGTACGAACGTGAATCATATGACGTGATGAAATCACTATTATTATTTATATCTGTTGAATCTAATTAATATTTCGTATCTCTATATATCAAATTTATCAAAAGTAACGAACGCGAATCATATGAGCATGATGAAAACTAGCTTGACGATAATTCTCATGTGTCCTCGGGAGCGCTTTCCTTTATATAAGAGTTTGTCCAGGCTTGTCCTTTGCTACAAAAAGGATTGTGCCACCTTGCTGCACCTTGTTTACTTTTGTTACTTGTTACCCGTTACGAATTACCTTATCACAAAACTATCTGTTACCAATAATTTCAGTGTTTGCAGAAAATACCTTACTGAAAACTGCTTGTCATTTCCTTCTGCTCCTCGTTGGGTTCGACACTCTTACTTATTGAAAGGACTATGATAGATCCCTATACCTGTGGGTCATCAAGACTCCTTTTCTGGCGCCATTGCCGGGGAGTGAAGCGCCTTTGGTAGGTGGAATTTGGTAAGAAAATTTATATAGTGTGCTGAAATTTACTGTCACTTGTTACTATGGAACATAATCCTTTGAGGGGCTTGTTCGGGGTATCTTCACCCCGACCAGTAGAGCAAAGAGTTGCTCCTCAACCTACTGAACCTACTGAAAATGTTTACTTTGAAATTCCTTCGGGTATGATAGAGAAACTGCTAATCCTCATTGCATCCCGATTTGCACCTAATCTATGTGGATGAAGTTTGTGGATTATTTAAGCTTGCAGGTATGCCCGAGGATGTTATCAAGAAGAAGGTCTTCCCTTTATCTTTGAAGGGAGGCATTGACATGGTTTAGGCTATGTGATGATATTGGATCATGGAACTACAACCGATTGAAATTGGAATTTCATCAGAAGTTTTATCCTATGCATCTGGTTCATCGTGAAATTAAGGAAGGAGAAAGTATCATCTCAAGCTTGGGGAGGCTTAAGTCAATGTTATATTCATGCCCCAATCATGAGCTCTCAAGAGAAATTATTATTCAAAATTTTTTACTCGGCTTTCTCTCAATAATCGCTCCATGCTCGATACTTCTTGTACTAGGTTCTTTTATGATGAAGACTATTGAATTCAGATGGGATTTATTGGAAAGAATTAAACGCAACTCTGAAGATTGGGAACTCGACGAAGGTAAGGAGTCAGGTATAACACCTAAGTTTGATTGTGTTAAATCTTTTATGGATACCGATGCTTTTCGTGAATTTAGCACTAAATATGGACTTGACTCTGAGATAGCAGCTTCTTTCTGTGAATCATTTGCTACTCATGTTGATCTCCCTAAGGAGAAGTGGTTTAAATATCATCCTCCCATTGAAGTAAA
This sequence comes from Triticum urartu, assembly GCF_003073215.2. NCBI lineage: Eukaryota > Viridiplantae > Streptophyta > Magnoliopsida > Poales > Poaceae > Triticum > Triticum urartu. Next base: position 539,129,811 of record NC_053022.1, read on the forward strand.
AGTAGTTGAACCTATTAAAGTTGAAGAAAAGACTATCACTTATAATGTTGATCCTATTGTTCCTACCGCTTATATTGAGAAACCACCTTTCCCTGTTAGAATAAAGGATCATGCTAAAGCTTCAACTGTGGTTCGTAAGAGTAATGCTAGAACACCTACACCCCTCTGAGCAAATTAAAGTTGAACCTAGTATTGCTATGGTAAGATCTCTTGGTCGATAATATTGATGGGCATGTTATTTACTTCTGTGATGAAGCTGCTAGAATTGCTAGACCCGATACTAAAAATAAACATAGACCTGTTGTTGGCATGCCTGTTGTTTCTGTTAAAATAGGAGATCACTGTTATCATGGCTTATGTGATATGGGTGCTAGTGTCAGTGCAATACCTTATACTTTATATAAAGAAATTATGCATGATATTGCACCTGCTGAGATAGAAGATATTGATGTTACTATTAAGCTTGCCAATAGAGATACTATTTCACCAGTTGGGATTGTTAGAGATGTTGAAGTCTTGTGTGGAAATTAAATATCCTACTGATTTTCTTGTTCTTGCTTCCCCACAAGATGACTTTTGTCCCATTATATTTGGTAGACCCTTCTTGAATACTGTTAATGCTAAGATAGACTAGCAAAGGATATTGTTACTGTTGGTTTAGGGGATATGTCTCATGATTTTAATTTTGCTAAATTTCATAGACAACCCCATGATAAAGAATTGCCTAGTAAAGATGAAATTATTGGTCTTGCTTCTATTGCCGTGCCTCCTAATGATCCTTTAGAACAATACGT
>NC_053022.1:539131604-539174639 GCF_003073215.2 Triticum urartu
ATACTGGTGCAATTGCCTTGGCAAAGGAATCCAGATTTCACAAAAGGACCAAGCACATCAAGAGACGCTTCAATTCCATCCGGGATCTAGTCCAGGTGGGAGACATAGAGATTTGCAAGATACATACGGATCTGAATGTTGCAGACCCGTTGACTAAGCCTCTTCCACGAGCAAAACATGATCAACACCAAGGCTCCATGGTGTTAGAATCATTAAGTGTAATCTAGATTATTGACTCTAGTGCAAGTGGGAGACTGAAGGAAATATGCCCTAGAGGCAATAATAAAGTTATTATTTATTTCCTTATATCATGATAAATGTTTATTATTCATGCTAGAATTGTATTAACCGGAAACATAATACATGTGTGAATACATAGACAAACAGAGTGTCACTAGTATGCCTCTACTTGACTAGCTCGTTAATCAAAGATGGTTATGTTTCCTAACCATGAACAATGAGTTGTTATTTGATTAACGAGGTCACATCATTAGTTGAATGATCTGATTGACATGACCCATTCCATTAGCTTAGCACCCGATCGTTTAGTATGTTGCTATTGCTTTTCTTCATGACTTATACATGTTCCTATGACTATGAGATTATGCAACTCCCGTTTGCCGGAGGAACACTTTGGGTGCTACCAAACGTCACAACGTAACTGGGTGATTATAAAGGAGCTACAGGTGTCTCCAAAGGTAGATGTTGGGTTGGCGTATTTCGAGATTAGGATTTGTCACTCCGATTGTCGGAGAGGTATCTCTGGGCCCTCTCGGTAATACACATCACATAAGCCTTGCAAGCATTACAACTAATAATGAATGAGATTACGCGAGAGGTATCTCTGCTCGGTAACACATCACATAAGCCTTGCAATGCAACTAATGAGTTAGTTGTGAGATGATGTATTACGGAACGAGTAAAGAGACTTGCCGGTAACGAGATTGAACTAGGTATTGGATACCGACGATCGAATCTCGGGCAAGTAACATACCGATGACAAAGGGAACAACGTATGTTGTTATGCGGTCTGACCGATAAAGATCTTCGTAGAATATGTAGGAGCCAATATGGGCATCCAGGTCCCGCTATTGGTTATTGACCGGAGACGTGTCTCGGTCATGTCTACATTGTTCTCGAACCGTAGGGTCCGCACGCTTAACGTTACGATGACAGTTATTATGAGTTTATGCATTTTGATGTACCGAAGGTTGTTCGGAGTCCCGGATGAGATCTGGACATGACGAGGAGTCTCGTTGCCGAGTGATCACGATGAACATGAAAGGAATATATTGGAAGCCTATGTTGGATATTGAGAAGATGTGGATTCGTCTATTGACGATCAAAAGCACTGGTGAGATAAAGATAATAGTCTAAGGAGATGGTGCTTTGCAAAGCCTATGATTGTGAGTACCATCACACTTCATTTGAGAAGTCGTATGAGAGGAGAATGACAAATGGGGTTTTTCCCGGGTGTCCCGGTGGGGTTCCCAGGGCGCGCCCGCCCCCGGGAGCCATATGGGCCTTCATGGGCCTTAGTGGAAAGGAGAAAGGGGCAGCCCAAGGTGGCTGCTCTTCCCCCTCCCCTAGTCCTATTAGGACTAGGAGAAGGTGGCCGGCCCCCCTCTTCCTCTTTCCCCCTTTGGGGAATCCTAGTTGGAATAGGATTGGGGGGAGTCCTACTCCCGGAAGGAGTAGGACTCCTCCTGCGCCCTCCCTCCTTGGCCGGCCAGCCTCCCCCCTCTACTCCTTTATATACGGAGGCAGGGGACACCTCTAGACACACAAGTTGATCCTTGAGATCTATTCCTTAGCCGTGTGCGGTGCCCCCTGCCACCATATACCTCGATAATACTGTAGCGGAGTTTAGGCGAAGCCCTGCTGCTGTAGTACATCAAGATCGTCACCACGCCGTCGTGCTGACGGAACTCTTCCCCGACACTTTGCTGGATCGGAGTCTGGGGATCGTCATCGAGCTGAACGTGTGCTCGAACTCGGAGGTGCCGTAGTTTCGGTGCTTGATCGGTTGGATCGTGAAGACGTACGACTACTTCCTCTACGTCGTGTCATCGCTTCCGCAGTCGGTCTGCGTTGGGTACGTAGACAACACTCTCCCCTCTCGTTGCTATGCATCACATGATCTTGCGTGTGCGTAGGAATTTTTTTGAAATTACTACGAAACCCAACACACTGCTTCATTTATATTGATGATGATGATCACGATTACAAGAGTGCTCTAACTTGAGAGCTATTGTCTAAACCTAACTTGTCCAACTTGTGAAACTTGTCGGTCTTGTCCCTTTTGGGGAGCCCTGCCCCTCCTTATATATGTTGAAGGGGCGGTTTACATGTGGAGTCCTATTAGGATTAGGACTAGTCTATCTCTAATACAAACCGGATACAAGTCCAGGTCTTGACTCCTTGTAAGATAATATTCCTCCTGCCTTCCTCTTAAACCGGCCTTCTGGGCCTTGGGCCTTGTCATCCGTCTGTCCCGCATGCTGGATCACCAGTGAGTCATAATGACCAGGTGGGTTGCTTGTAAACCGCAAGGTCAGGGCGGGTCGCCAGTAACTCGCCAAGTGTCAGCGGGGTCTTCAGATAAACCGCCAAGTCCGGCCGGGTTAACTTCCGGCCGGTTTACACCACGGGGTATATCCCCGACATTAGCCCCCAAGTTTAGCTTGGATTTATTCATGGTAAACTTATGCTGCAAAATAAACACAAGAACAAATTTGACAGGTTATGCTCCGGGTTAAAAAAATTTGTAAACAGGTACCTGATCATCCTTAAGTCCTTGTTATTTCCTCCTTCTGGGAAATCCGGGTCAACTAACCAGCTTCATAATCAATTTGCCGACATTGGCTTGTCACCGAGAAATATTGTGAAGAATAAATCCTTTGATTCAGCTCCGCCGGTTTAAGAAATATGGGTCTGAAAATACTTATCTGATATTCAGCCGGTTTGAAGATGTAAAACTTGCCGCTTTAATATTACCAAAATGGCCGGTTTATAAAATATTGATGGCACCGGGTCATAATTGTTGTCAACACTGGGTTATGTAATTGATCTTCCTGATTTGCTCAAAAACTAGTAAAATGAAGATATTCCTCCTTTATATGCATAATACCTATAGCCCCCAAGTCTTAAGAAGAGAACATAGTGATAACGTAAGACTTGCTCCAATAAGTGTTTCAACCTTGAAGAAATCCGGTTTGTTCATCTCAAAACTGAATACTCCATATATGTAGCCCCCAAGTGCCGGGTTGTCATGCTTGCAGCAACCTGGGACTTGTAATTACTTGATGCTCATAAAAACTTCAACCAGTGTAGCCCCCAAGGGCCGGGTCATTATGCAATAATGAGCAGGGACTTTGTAAGTATAATCTTGTAAACTTTGAACAGCAACGTGTAGCCCCCAAGGGTCGGCTTAGTAAGATAATACTGAATCGGGACTTGATATATATACTTTAATGAAAATAACATATTATAATGTAGCTTCCATCGTAGGGCTTGAACCCACGTCCACAAGGTTAAGAGTTTTGTGCTTTACCAACTGAGCAATGGATTCTTCAATATTATGGACGAAAACTTGTGTACCTTGAATTGTTGACAGGAGCAATTGGTAGCCCCCAAGGGCCGGCTCATTATAATACGATGAGTCGGCTCATCAATAAGACTAGTAAAAATGACTTTGCATTAGCCCCCAAGTGTCATGGTGCATGCTTGCAGTGACATGAGACTTGCATGTAATTTCAATTTGAATAATAGCCCCCAAGTGCCGGGTTGTAAGCCTGCAGCGACTCGGGACTATTCCTTCCATTGTAGAATAAATCATATCCTTTGATAAAAGAGTAGACATTGCGCTATAGCGACTTTGAAAACCTTAATAATAAAAATCCAGCCATGTTGGCTATTCAAGATAATATAATCGGTATGAAAACCTTATTCATTCAACATCATAATGAAATTTCAGCCAAGTTTGGCTATTTGAATAATATAACCCAATGATTTATAAGCGCATGATTCCAATGGCGCAATCCAAATATATACTGGCGACTTGTTGTCCAAAGCCAGGCCGGTTTAACAAACCTGTTTCTGCATACAACAAGTTTAAAGTGTCCTGGCGGTTTACCGCCGGACGGGTCATAATACCCAACATATAACCCGGGTTTATAACCAAGGCTGCACTTAAGAATAATCAAATATGAAATATATCATACCTGTGACATTGAATCACATCGTTGGTTTTACCAACTTTTTGTAGTAAGGGTGATAACCCAAATCTTGAGTACTGATAACTCCTTCCATATTGTGCCGGTTTATGATAAAACCGTGCCGGGTTGTGATAAACACCGTGTTTACTCCATAAGAGGATGTTAACAACAAGGATCAAACCGGGCAAATAGTCTCCGGATTGACGTGAACTGTGTTCCGTCAATTGATTGGTTAAAAAACTTTGTCGGTTTAAAAAACGCAATAAAAAGCAAAAAAACCCTTCAAAGAAAAGTGTAAATCAAGTGCAATGACAAAACCGTTGCAAAAAAAGGTTTATTTGAGCTGATCAGATGGTGTTACCATGGCCGAACACGACCAAGCTCCCGTTAGGTGTAACTATGGTTCTAGTCAGCCAGGTCCCCAAATGAAACTGTGGCATTTATGCCGATCAAGTGGCATGGTCATGGTTCGGGTTCGACCAAGCCCCCAAGTGATTCTATGGCCTTAGGCCGATCAAAAGGCATGAGTGGTTCAGACGTGACCAAGTCCCCAAGTGATCTGGTGGCTCTCACCTATCAAGAGGTATGGTATTGGTTCGGACACGACCAATCCTCCAAGTGATATAACACAATGCTTTTAAAAAGCAAACTCAAGGGGTAAACCGGAGGCCGCTTTAGAACAACTCCGTGTAACCACACATGATGTAAATGACCAGAAACCTCGCTTTATGAAGCAGAAGCCCCCATGTGATCAATAATATGTCAGGCCAGTAAGGCCGGATACCCATGTTTGAACCGCGCATCATGGCAGCAGGTCCTCTTTGGCAATTTTTAACTTTTTGCAAGAGATAAATTCTTCTTGAACCGGGATCTTGAACCGGATATGGAGTTCTTCAAAGCTTTGTGGGAGACATCTTTCCCTTGAACCGGATTTTAAACCGGAATCTTCATTTTTAGCCGGAAATTTTCTGACGGCCTTTAAACTCGAACTTGCGAGAAGTTAATTCCTTTTTGAACCAGAAATTCTTAAACCGGATTTGAGATCTTCAGAGCTTTGTCGGAGAACAAATTTCCCTTGTACCGGATTGTAAATCGGAATCCTTTTTTGATGACCCGAAACTTCTTCATTGAGCCGGGATTTTATAACTGTCATATACTTTCTAATCGCGAAAATCTTCTGACAGCACGATGTGAATCCGGGACCGGGTTATCTTTCCCTCCAACTATTGGGGTTCTTGACTTCACTGAAAACCGACAACGTTTGCTAAGTCATATCATTGTAGCCCCCAAGTCTCAAGGTGACTCGAGGAAGTTGGCTTGAGATTCTCCATATTTGACCGTGATATTGGTGTTGATAGCACGATGTGAATCCATAGAAGGTTTGAGGTGACTGCGGCGGGTTGTAAATGATCCCATATGAGCCGTGTCAGCAACTCGGCCAATGGTTCCTTCCAACTGGCGACTTGAAGTTAACCAAAATTGTAGTGGCGGCGACTTGTGCGCTCCCATTGAACCATCCAGTGCAGACGGCGGCTGATAATATATGATAATTTACCTCCAATTTGTTGGAAGAAACACCGGGCTTCCCAAGTAGTGACTTGCTCATAGTCAATAAACAGTTCATCCAGACAAGTGCGGCCCGGTATGTTGATGTAGACCAGGCCGCGAGAGACGGACGACAAAGACGACCGCAACATCAGAGGGGCACAGACAGATAAGTCGGCCGCGGCATTGTACGTCGGTGCGGATGGGAGAATCGGCCGCAGCGTTTGTAAACCGGCGCGCACGCGTAAACCGGCCGCGAGAGCGGACAGGCGAGTCAATCACAGGCGCAGTCCCGGCTAATTGATGTAGACCGGGCTGTACGGGCGGGAGCTTGTACGCGTCCATTCACCGTGTAATGTGGCACGGACGACCACTGGGCAGGATGTTGCCAGTGCGTACTCCGTACCCATGGTATAAACCATGTTTTATAATGAATAATTGTCCTGCATATCATAATATCCGGTCCAAAGTAATTGTTCCCTTGATAAAAACAATATATACCAAGAAACTAGATTTAGATGGACATCACCTGATGTTTTTTGTTCGGACAACGGATGATCTGTTTGTCGCGACAGAGGCGGTTTAGGCTGGTCGGCGACTCAATATGGTCCCGGCGGTTCAAGCAGAAACCCTCCGGGTTATTCTCCAGGTCTTTAAACGCCCGGCACGGGCGGTGCAGATGTATACGTTGCCTCCGACGCCGGTGCACGAGGACCGGATCATACCTTGGCCATGAGTCCGTTGACCTGTGTATAGCATAGCATACCGTGGAAAAAACTTGGATGATACTTAATTATACCATTAAAAGTTTAGAAAAATAGCACCTGATTTGTTCATATGGCAGATGATCCATATGTAATATCTACCAATAAATTTGGGAGTGAAGCGCAGCAGAAGAGGCAGGCAAGCCGGCAAGCGTAGCGGTGAAACGCCGTGGTGAGGTCAGCGGAAATGCGGCCAGCCCGTGACTTCGGCGACTTGGAGAGAGGACGGCTTCAGGTCGTAGCTACTCCTCCCTTTTTTTTTATCTTTTTTCGCAAAGGCTGTCGCATGTCTTCATTAGTTCTGACATTTATCTGGAGGTACGTGGCTGAAGATTCTTTGATATCACATCCTTGTGAGACTTTAGGCCCTGTGCTAATTCATTTGATGAATAGTACTAGTACCAGACCTCCCGTACTAATAATAGTCCTTTCCTTATTCTCCTTTTCTCTTGGCCTTTTGACTCCCGCAGATTTCTCCTGCATGTGTGTGCCCCGTCAAACAAGGCTAGCGGGCACATGCCCCGAGTACCTCTTTGTCCGCGGCCTTGGGCGTCTGCTATGGTATACTAGCTAAGTGTCCGTGCGTTGCCACGGACTAACAAATATATATATACAAAGAGAAAATTCATGTGACATGAGAGTCAAAGGCCATTTTTATGGGATGATATCTCATGGTCATGATCTAGTAGGTACATATATCTCGTCATTGTCTTTCTTCCACACTCCATGTCCTACCATGCGACACTCGACTTCCTTCTCCCACCATGCATGCTTTTATCTTCTATTTCTCCTACCTCTACCTTGCACGACAGTACCAAGTTTCTTGTCCAACTATCATAATCTTCTCCGGTAGGGCACCCCCTTAGATTATTACTGACTTGTACATGTTGCAAATAAGATCAACGAAAATGGATACTAAATTTCTGATGAGAAATGAGAATTCAGGGCAATATCTTCCCAAGAAAATAATAATTCCGGACAATCTTTTTATACCTTCTGTCAACATTGGGACACACATTCCACACAATAAGCATGCAATGATGTTGATACTTGATTAATTGTCAATATATGTCTACAGTAAAGATAACTTTACTCAAAACATGTTTTTCTAAGAAGGAAGGATAATTCATATTAGAAAAAAAATAAAGGTTTGGGTTCATCCCACCAATGTTTCTCTTGTGCAACTCATCTCCGCACCTGCTCACGAGATTGGCCTGTCTCAAGCACACCGCTCCCACACACCCTCACAAGAGCGGCACAACCAATCTCCGAGTGCCACTGACACACATGCATGGAGCGTTCACTCCAAGCCTGACTATACACATTCCCACTGTAGCCGAATTCAAAGAGAATCAACGGGGCATCATCCACTGCTTTCTCAGGGTCCTATTCATCATGAAATCATAGACCAAGATATTCCTCCCATCCATTTTTTAGGGAAAGGATTTTTCTCGATGTTCCTCTCATCTTCATGGTAGTAATAACCTAAAAACGCCACCAGTCAACTCCGAAGAACATGCAACATTGTGAGAGTCAAAGTCATGGTCAGTCAACTCCGTCAAGAATTTCAAATTATGTGCTATCCAATACGTACTTGTTGCCTGATGGAACGACCACATGGATAGCTCCTACAATCTTCATGCAGGTTGCACAAAATTACCATATGGAGGTTTCAAACCTTCAATGGGCGACCCTTGGCCATCCAGCCGGTGGTTTTCCATCCTCTTGCCTGACGTCTTGTGCTACCAGGCGCATCCAGATCCACCGCCTTCCATCCAGGTCGCCAACACGAGGGGAAAAATAGAGTAGGCGGTGGTCGCGGAGGAGGAGGCGGTGCGTTTTCTATGTCAGGCTGGTTTTGTGCTAGGGCGTTGGAACTTCACAACGTGGGGAGGACGAGGAAATGGGAGAGCAGATTGTCGATGGTGGCATGGGAAAAAGAACGCGGTCTGGGGAGGGGGTCGGTGGCTAGAACTTTGGAAAGGAAGGAAACCTGATTGTGTTTCCCTTTATTTTGTATATGGAAGTTATCGTATGGTTCATGTATGGCAACAAGTCCTATAAAAGAGAACCAAGGATTGATTGATGATTGTGTTTTATTTCATATGGAAACCGATCTGTCGGGGCTACATGTAAGTGCATTGTGACTAAGGAAGGATCAATAGATTGAATTAGATTAGAAAAAAAACCAGCAGGAGGGTGGAGTTATTAATTAAGAAAAAAGTCAGTAGTGGGAGGTGGGATGAAATAAAACCGGACGAAAATAAAACCGGAGTACCAGGCTACCCAACTGCTTCATTAGGAGTAGAGATATCAAGGAGGATAGGATCGAGAGAGGAGTTGGCGGCGTACTGTTTTTTTTCTTTTTCGAGAGAGGAATCAAATGACCCATTCTCATATAATAGTAATGATTTATGATTGGATCAAAGATTGATCGTGATTTATTTCATTTCATATAAAAGTTTACCAAATACTACCCAATTTTTTTATGCTTGATTAAAAGATTGATCATGAATTATTCCCTTTCCATATAAAAAGTTACCGAAATTGATCTTAATTGGCATATAAATTTGGTTTAAATAGATCGTGGGTAAAATTCGTTATTTGTTTCCTTAAAATTCGTTATTTTATTTCCTAAAGTAAATTGCATTGATGGGAGGAATCAGTTGATTTAGGTAAGTTAGGAAAGTTAGACCTGTGATCTTTTGTATCTTAGGAAAGTGTTGGTTTACAAGGAAAGAATGGAGACGAAAATAAACCCGTAGAAAAGGGGTGGGGAAAGGGGGTGGGGGTAATTGATGAAAAACGTGAAAATAAACGTTGAAATAAAACCGGTTGAAAGTGGGGGGGGGACTATTCAACCAAGTCGTCCATTAGGAGTAGAGATATTTCTTTTGTCGCAGGTGACAGCCATAACAGTAGATCTGTCGCTGCCCCTTTACTTTGTTGATCCTATCCACACGCAGCCGCTAATCACCGTCCATATGATTGCTATCAGTATTAAAACCCAAGCCCTCCTAACCGCTGCTCCATCAATCGGTTTAGCCGACCGGTCCCAATAAACCGCCCGCTTTTTCATCAATCCGGTAGGCATCGTCCAATTTGAGTACGCAACACGGGCATGGGCCCGAGTCCAACTCTAGTACAACTCGGTGTTATTGCTTCTGCTTTATGCTTCCGAGTCGCCGAATCCGTATTGTCCTCCGGTGCAGCAGCAAAGTCCCTGATGTTCATTGAAGAAAATCTGACCAGCTAAAATCTCAATCACGCGCACAACGCTCCACGGGAACAGCTGCTCTCGGGAAAGCCAACCCTAATTTTTCTTAAACTTAAATCTCATAGATTGTAAATCTGAACCGATGAACTTGAAGTTGATGAAAGATCTTTCAAAACCGACTCTTCTTATCCGGAAAATCACGCTTCTCGATCCCTCGGAAGTCCCTCCAAGAACTCAACACCACCGTACGCAGGCCCCACGGTGGGCGCCAACTGTCGTGGAATTGTCATGGCAGATGTCCTTAGTGTCAGGACTTAGTCGCGAGGCCAACGCATCTATGTGGTAGCTTGAGAGGGGTTGAGTGGGACGAGAGATGCAGGGCGGATCATCACGCAAGACAAGGATTTAGACAGCTTCGGGCCCCGGGAAACATCATCCGGTAATAGCCCTATATGCTGTTTGATGCTAGGTCTCATTATCATCACGAGGGAGTCGCCGTAAACCGGCTCTCCTCTTTGTGTCTAGCCCTAGATATTGTTTCTTCTTGCCCGTCCCTCTTTGGGGAGCCCTGCCCCTCCTTATATATGTTGAAGGGGCGGTTTACATGTGGAGTCCTATTAGGATTAGGACTAGTCTATCTCTAATACAAACCGGATACAAGTCCTGGTCTTAACTCCTTGTAAGGTAAATATTCCTCATGCCTTTCCTCTTAAACCGGCCCATCATAGTATGAACCGGCCTTCTGGGCTTGGGCCTTGTCATCCGTCTGTCCCGCTACGCCGGATCACCAGTGAGTCATAATGACCAGGTGGGTTGCTTGTAAACCGCCAGGTCAGGGCGGGTCGCCAGTAACTCGCCAAGTGTCAGCGGGGTCTTCAGATAAACCGCCAAGTCCGGCCGGGTTAACTTCCGGCCGGTTTACACCGCGGGGTATATCCCCGACAGGGAACAACGTATGTTGTTATGCGGTTTGACCGATAAAGATCTTCGTAGAATATGTGGGAGCCAATATGAGCATCCAGGTTCCACTATTGGTTACTGACCGGAGACGTGTCTCGATCATGTCTACATAGTTTTGAACCCACAGGGTCCGCACGCTTAAAGTTCGATGACGATTATATTATGAGTTTATGTGTATTGATGTACCGAAGGTAGTTCGGAGTCCCGGATGAGATCGGGGACATGACGAGGAGTCTCGAAATGGTCGAGACGTAAAGATCGATATATTGGACGACTATATTTGGATATCGGAAAGGTTCCGAGTGATTCGGGTATTTTTCGGAGTACCGGAGAGTTACAGGAATTCGCCGGGGAGTATATGGGCCTTTTTGGGCATTAGGGGAAAGACAGAGGAGAGGTTGGGCGCCCCCCCCCCAAGGCCTAGTCCGAATTGGACTAGGGGGAGCGGCTGCGCCCCCTCCTTCCTTCTCTTCTCTCTTCCCTTGCCTTGACTCCTACTCTACTACTTGGAAGGGGGAATCCTACTCCCGGTGGGAGTAGGACTCCTCCTAGGACGCGCCATAGAGAGGGCCGGCCCTCCCCCCTCCTCCACTCCTTTAGATACGGGGAGGGGGGCACCCCTTGGAGACACAATAATTGATCCCTTGGATCTCTTAGCCGTGTGCGGTGCCCCCTCCACCATAATCCACCTCGGTCATATCGTAGCGGTGCTTAGGCGAAGCCCTGCGTCGGTAGAACATCATCATCGTCATCATGCTGTCGTGCTGACGAAACTCTCCCTCAAAGCTCGGCTGGATCAGAGTTCGAGGGACGTCATCGAGTTGAACGTGTGCAGAACTCGGAGGTGCCGTGCATTCGGTACTTGATCGGTCGAATCGTGAAGACGTACGGCTACATCAATCGCGTTGTGCTAACGCTTCCGCTTTCAGTCTATGAGGGTACGTGGACAACACTCTCCCCTCTCGTTGCTATACATCACCATGATCTTGCATGCGCGTAGGATTTTTTTTGAAATTACTACGTTCCCCAACACAACCCACAGAAGAAGGGACTAATCTTTTTCTAAAAAGAGGATGAATTGTTGTGTGAGACATAGTTGGTCACTAGTATCGGCTGCTTCAGGGCACATAGCGAAAAGGTGTGGCACTTTGGCAAAGCATGCATATTTTGTTTGACGAGCAAAAAGTGCTACGATCCCTACCGCAAGGAAGTTGTCCGTCAACGTAATTCAAAGTCGCTCAGCCATCGATGGTACAACATTGAAGAGGGCGACAAAAAGTTTTGCGGCTTTTACAAACAAGTGCATAACCGGTGGCCAAGTGGCGTGTTAATCCTAGATCTCGTAAGTTTTGTGCTTTATTGCGCTATGTGTTGGTCATTTCATTGATTTGATCAATGTTGCAACTTGTTGACCATCCATTGTTTTCCTTTACTTGTATGCACGTGTGTGCATGTTATATCTCAAGATAGAGTAGAAACACTTCATCGATGTGCATATGGTTGAAGTTGAATGGGCGAAGCAAGTGGACCGTATTGATTGCCAATTTCATCAAGACCACCATGGTCAATGAGGATGAAGGTGGTTTCCAACCGTTCCAACACAAGACGGACTTGCTCCGACAAAGAAGGTGATTAGAAGCCGGGGGAGGGGGGGGGAGGAGAAGGAGAAGCGAGAATTAGAAGCGGCCAAGATGACAGAGAAGTTCAAGAACATCAATAAGAAGAAGGAGGAGGCAAGTGTCACATGCAATGAGCTGAAGGAGGGAAGAAGACACATGTGTTTGGCATCTTCATGGAGATGCAAGACGAGCTCAAGCTCCAAAGAAGAAACTTGAGATCAAGGCCTCTTTATAGGACTCCAAAATGTTGTAAATATGTTGAATTTGGATCCTAATGCAACGAAGATTGTCCAAGTCTACCATGCAAGCACATTAAAGCGCTACACGCAAACGGAGGAGGTCGAACCACCTGAAGAGTGTGGTCTTTGCTACGGACAACCGAACTAGGATCCAAAGAAGAAAGGTCATTGGCACAGATTAAGAACTTTTAGGATTGATTGGATGTAAAAATATTGAACACCCGTTTGTTTTTGGTTGTGATAGCATATGAGAAAGTTCTAGTTGTGCCCCCATACCAGTGTACCCTCTATCCTCACCGTCTATTTTACATCAAAGATCATGCAAGCAAATTTCTCTTTTTTGTTTCTCCCAAATAAAAGAATACTTCAACTTGAAAACTTTGCAAATCAACATCACACAAGTACTAATATGTGTAGAAAAGTTTTTGAACTTTTTGGGGGCAACATAATGTTTTTAAATGATACTACAACTCATTTAAATTTTGAAATTTGTCAAAATTTGACAAATTTATGCTTCATAAAAAAATTCAAAAACATTTTATACAATGAGTGGCACTTATGTATAGTTGACCTGCAAAGTTTCACGGTCAAATGATCTCTTATTTGGCGGAAACAAAAAAGAAAAATTTTTATATAAGAATAACACGTATCTTGATGCAAACTGGAGGATGAGATAGAGGGTAGATTGGTATTGGGTACAACAAATCCACACTTTTGCATATGTTTGTAACATATGCTTAAATTAGTATTGATCTAGATATGCATGCCAAATAGAGGAGGCCGGATCAGGGACAAACATATTTGGTGATTGTGGTCAGGGCATGTCCGCGGACATTTGATGATGTCCGTTTTGATGACCTGTCTTTTTTTAACACAATACAGACACATACGTTCATACATAGCACATACACTCACCCCTATGAACGCACACAGACACACCCTATTTTTATGAGCATTTTCGAAAGACTAGCCAACACATCATCTTGAAATTGACGAAGTGACTACACACGACTTTGTAGTTGACGGAAACATCTCGTTCCACTGAAGGCACATCGCCGGAAGGTTGGAAGGTCCGAAATAAATTCAGAAAAATGCGAGCGCCAATGTCAATTGTAGGACTCGAACCATGATGGGTTGTCCTCCTATAACGATCCAATCACAGATTAGTTCATTTGTTTGATGACCCCTCGGACTTGCCCTAAACCTCCCCAAACCGCTTTTACCAAACAAGGCCTATGAGGAAAGGGGGTGTTGGTTTGTAATCCGGGACGGTGCAGGTGATGCCGTGTGGAGCAGCAGCTGGCCGAATTGATCGAGCCAGGGGCCATGCAAACTGAGACAGTTGTCTGGACACAGTTTTTTCTTTTACACTAGAAGAAATCTTCAACGATCAAACATTACCAGCTTCACATTTCAAATTTTGCCGTAGACATTGTAAGAGCATTTCCAGCCGTTCGGCCCCCAGGGCGCCGAAAAAAAGCGACCTGGGGGCGAGCCGGCGCTAGATCGCCCCCTGGGGCTCGGTTTGCTCCCAGTCACGCGTCTGCCGTCGCCGCGGGTTCGGCGAAGTTAATTTCAATTTTTTTGCAAACTCGGCGAAGTTTGATCAATTTTCGACGAAATTTATACAAAAACTTAAAAACATGCATGAACTAATTTAAAAACAAACTAATAAAAGCCTAAGCCGCCGCCGCCACCGCCGCAGTCTACATGCCGAGAAATGTAGACCTGCTGGTGTAGTCCTCCCTCGCCGACGCGACTCGTCGTTGTCGGGGCGCACCATGCCGGTGCTCCGGCTTTCACCGGGAGCATGTCCCCGGCTCGGGTTCGCGGGACCAGGCGGAGGGAGCGCCTCGTCGGTGCCATCCCAGGCGAGGGCTCGTTGATGACGAGGGCGCCGCTGCGAGCTGACGCCCGAGCGGTGTCTCCTCCGGCTCGGGCTTGACGGGGCGGAGGGCCGGCGAGCCGGAGCCCGACGACGAGGACGACCCGGCTCCATTCGCCGCGGCATCCAGGAACTGCCGCGGCGGCGAGAGAAGGAGGGCCGCGTCGGGTACTCCAGCCGGCACATTGACCGGTCTCGATGTGGTCGAGGACGACATCGAGTGTGCGGCCGGGGACGCCCCACCACTCGCGCCATCCTTCGGAGTTGTGGCGGCCGCGAGGGACGATGCCGTTGACGGAGGCGTCTGCTCCTCGCGGCGGCGCTGGAAGTACATCGTCCACAGCGTTTCGCTGTCGGGCGCGTACCTCGGCTCGTTCCGCTACTCCTCCGTCAACGAGCGGATGCGGGCGATCTCCGCCCGCCGTGCCGCCCCTTCGGGCACCGGCGGCACCGGGACGCCGCCGGCGCTCAGTCTCCACCACCAGGCACGCGCATGTCGGGGGCGCCGGGTACTCGGCCTCGTACAGAAGGCGCACCTCCGGCTCCTGGAGGTGTCGGCGGCCAAAGCCGTTCGCCGCTGCGCCGTCGCCTGGGTATCTCTCCGCCATGGTTTCGCTCGTCAGCGGGCAGGGGAGTGGTGGGAGAGCTCGCCGGCGGGGAAAAGGCTTTCACTGGAGGTAGAGGGGGAGGCTGTGGCACTCACCGGCGGGGAGGGGCGCCTTTTTATAGCCGAAGCGGGGGGGGCCAAGGGGCGGCATGCGGGCGGACGCGTGGCGCATGCAGGCAGGACGCTTGTCGACAACGTCTCCACTGCACCGTCCGTGAGGCATCAATGGAGGGCGACCGGCGCGACAGCGCGACAGCCTTCGCATTGATTCTCGCGGGAACCTAGGCGAGGAGGTCGACGAAGCGCCTGTCTCGCTGGCCCGCGGCTCTTTCACGCCAAAACCGCTCGCCCCGGCGCCTCCGGATGCCCCAGCGCGCCAGGTTCGGCCTGGATCCGCCAGTGCTGATTTCAGCCCAGACCGGCGAAAATCGGGCTCCTGAGGGCGCGACTGGGCCCTTTTTTCGACGTTGGCGCCAAAAAATCGCCTGGAAAAATCTTTCTGAGGGCGCGGCTGGAGATGCTCTAATACCACAGCTGGTGAACGAGCAGCTTTTGGTGTACAGCCGTAGCAGGAGGCCCGTGCTGTTTGGCAGGGTGAAGCTCCAGCCTTCGTGCATTACGATGCAGCAAGCGATCTGCCCGTGGTTGTTGGTTGATGCTTAATGGAAAGTCTGAGTAATGGAGCAGGGGCTGTGGCCCTTTTCCTCTAAAAAAATGCTTAATGGAAAGCTCTTTTCCAGTTCAAAAGAAAAACTGTTTAGGGGATTTGCCTGAGATGCTCTTACAGTACATTGCACCGACAAATACACAAACACATCGGCATCTCATTTGGGTCCGGCGGTGCAGTGATTTTCACACCTGCACTTTCTTCAGTCTGCACGGCTTGGGTCTCATTTGGGTCCTGCGATGCAATCATGTGCGGGTTAGCGCCATCAGTCCGAGGCTGCATCACATCGGCCAAGCTTTCCGCTGCTTTCACTCCCTTCGCACCAGATTCTTCAATGCCATTCTTTTTCTCAGTTTCACCCATGATTTGTGCTGCACTTGTTTGCTTTGCATCAGTATCTCCAGCCTGCTCATCACAGGTAACATCTGGTTCCGTCTCAGGGAAATCCAATTCTTCGCTCTTGTTGCCTCTCAGGGGAAATACCTGTCCGTTCTGCCTGCTTTCACCCGCAATCTCTGCAGCCTTCATCCCATTTCCACTAGTTTCTAGAGTAGGCTGTGAAGTCGTTTCGTTGCTAGCATCAGCAGTCTGAGGCGGCTCAAAAATTTCCAAGTTTTCCGCTGCTTTCACTCCCTTTGCACCAGATTCTTCGATGCCATTCTTTTCCTCAGCTTCACCCATGCTTTGTGCTGCACTCGTTTGCTTTGCATCAGTATCAACACCGATAATAGCTTTTTTTCCAACTTTGGAGCCAGCAGATGAATCAGTCGAACCGAGTTTTCTCAAAAAACGAGAATTCCATAGTTTGATCGTCTTTGGCCTCACCGACAGCAAGAAGTTTATATCCGCCAGAATCTCAAGCCTTTTTTCATAGAAGAGAGCAATAACATCTTTGTAGAGTGACAAGACATCGATCTCAGACATAATCGTTTCTCTGTATTGACGCCTCATGGACTTCATGCTCATATATTCGGAAGCTGACAAAATCTGAAAGAAGCACAAGTCAGTTCAGTGTTAAGATGACGAATGCCTGTATATTTTGGATAATTAAAATGCATGTAGAATATATTACAATCACCTCACTAGGTTTCCAAACTTCATACGATTGTCTAGGATAAACAAGAAACTTCAGAGCTGTTGCAAATTTGAGTAAACTCCAATCCTTGGTGAGAGATGGTAGGTCAACCGATTTCTGTACTTTACTGCACAATGAATCCAAGTACACTAGTAGAAAATAGGGCTTTGGTTCAGGCCGGATCAGCCTATTAGTCCCGGTTCAGTCTAGAACCGGACCAATGTGGGCATTGGTCCCGGTTCGTGAGCCCAGTGGGCCGGCCGGGCCCACGTGGGCCATTGGTCCCGTTGGTGGGATGAACCGGGACCAATGGGCCTCGCTCCTGGCCACCACCATTTGGTCCCGGTTGGTGGCTTGAACCGGGACCAAAGGCCTCCCCTTTAGTCCCGGCTCATGGTCAACCAACCGGACCAATGAGGTGCCTATATATACCCCTCGCGCAAGACTAGAGCAGTGCTCTGTTTTTCTGGCCGAGGAGGAAGAGGACTGTGATGCTCTAGCTCACCTCCTATGCACATGAGGTGTTCGATGGAATGCCCAAGCCACAGGAGAAAGCTTTCTCCTCTCGAAGCTCGACCTCCAAGCTCCATTTTCCTCGAGATTTGTCTAGATTTAGCGGTCCGTCACGCCCCGTCCCCGTCTTCACCGCCGTCGATCACCCGCGCATCTCATCACCGACACCACCGTGGTGAGCCTCTTGTTCTTATCTTCTTTCTGAAAGGAAAAATATTCTTACTTGTATGTTTAGATAGATACTTGTATCATTTTCTTACATTTATTATTGCATCTTATATAGTGCGATGGTTTTGGTATCCGCCCCCGTCGGCCCTCGTCCTGTCTATGATTCGGATGTGGTATGTATATTATCTTTATAACTATTGGTTCATTTATTGTTTATGAAAATTATGCCGACCAACGTGACATAGATTTTATTTATCTAGGATGTATGTGAATCGGAAATGCCAACCGACCCTATTGTCGAGAGGTTAAATTTAGTTGAAGAAGAAAACAATTTGTTGAAGGAAAAAATAAAAAAAATTGAGGAGGAGAAGATGATATTGGAGTTGCATGTTGCGGATGTCGTCGATGATCACAAGATCAAGATGGATGCAATGCGCTTGAAGATTAGAAAGATTAGAAAATATGCCATTCATACCGAGGCTTGGTATCATTATGCCGTTGGATCAATTGTTACCTTGGTTGCGATTATGATCGCATTTGTTTTCGCATTGAAATGTTTTACATAGTTTCAATGTATGGTTTAATTAATTAGATGCTCTGGAGAGCTATATGTTGTTAGATGAGAACTATGTATGCACTTTGGTTTTAATGTGATGATGAACTTCTATTAATTTGGACACTTAATTATATATAATGCACGCAGATGAACCGGCAATGGATGTACGGTGACAGACACACCCGCGAGTACATTAAGGGCGTGCATGAGTTTCTCGATGCGGCTGAGGCAAACAAGCAGAATGGTTTTATGTGTTGTCCATGCACTGAATGTGGGAATACGAGGTCTTACTCTAACCGGAAAATCCTTCACTCCCACTGCTTTACAAGGGTTTCATGCCACACTATAATGTTTGGACGAGGCACGGAGAAATAGGGGTTATGATGGAAGACGGCGAAGAAGAAGAGTACGATGACAACTATGTGCCCCCTGAATACAGTGATGCTGCAACGGGGGGAGCTGGTGAAGATCAAGAGGAACCAGATGTGCCTAATGATGCTGCAACGGGTGAAGCTGCTGAAGATCAAGAGGAACCAGACGATGTGCCCGATGATGATGATCTCCACCGGGTCATTGTCGATGCAAGGACGCAATGCATTAGTCAAAAGGAGAAGCTGAAGTTCGATCGCATGTTAGAGGATCACAAAAAAGGGTTATACCCCAATTGCGAAAGGACACAAAGCTCGGTACCGTACTGGAATTGCTGCAGTGGAAGGCAGAGAATGCTGTGGCTGACAAAGGATTTGAGAAGCTACTGAAAATATTGAAGAAGAAGCTTCCAAACGATAACGAATTGCCCGACAGTACATACGCAGCAAAGAAGGTCGTATGCCCTCTAGGATTGGAGGTGGAGAAGATACATGCATGCCCTAATGACTGCATCCTCTACCGCGGTGCATACAAGGATCTGAACGCATGCCCGGTATGCGGTGCATTGCGGTATAAGATCAGACGAGATGACCCTGGTGATGTTGACGGCGAGCCCCAGGAAGAGGGTTCCTGCGAAGGTGATGTGGTATGCTCCTATAATACCACGGTTGAAACGTCTGTTCAAAAACGAAGAGCATGCCAAGTTGATGCGATGGCACATGAGAACCGAAAGAAAGATGGGAAGTTGAGAGCACCCGCTGACGGGTCGCAGTGGAGAAAAATCGAGAGAAAGTACTGGGATGAGTTTGCAAAGGACCCAAGGAATGTATGGTTTGCTTTAAGCGCGGATGGCATTAATCCTTTCGGGGAGCAGAGCAGCAATCACAGCACCTGGCCCGTGACTCTATGTATGTATAACCTTCCTCCTTGGATGTGCATGAAGCGGAAGTTCATTATGATGCCAGTTCTCATCCAAGGCCCTAAGCAACCCGGCAACGAAATTGATGTGTACCTAAGGCCATTAGTTGAAGAACTTTTACAGCTGTGGAATGGAAACGGTGTACGTACGTGGGATGAGCACAGACAGGAGGAATTTAACCTTAAGGCGTTGCTGTTCGTGACCATCAACGATTGGCCCGCTCTCAGTAACCTTTCAGGACAGACAAACAAAGGATACCACGCATGCACGCACTGTTTAGATGACATTGAAAGTATATACCTGGACAAATGCAGGAAGAATGTGTACCTGGGCCATCGTCGATTTCTTCCGACCAACCATCAATGTCGAAAGAAAGGCAAGCATTTCAAAGGCGAGGCAGATCACCGGAAGAAGCCCGACATGCGCACCGGTGAACACGTGCTTGCTATGGTCAATGATTTACACTACGTAATGTTTGGAAAGGGTCCTGGTGGACTAGCTGTTCCGAATGACGCTGAGGGACACGCACCCATGTGGAAGAAGAAATCTATATTTTGGGACCTAACCTACTGGAAAGACCTAGAGGTCCGCTCCTCAATCGACGTGATGCACGTGACGAAGAACCTTTGCGTGAACCTGCTAGGCTTCTTGGGCGTGTATGGGAAGACAAAAGATACACCCGAGGCACAGGAGGACCTGCAACGTTTGCACGAAAAAGACGGCATGCCTCCGAAGCGGTATAAAGGTCCTGCCAGCTACGCTCTTACGAAAGAAGAGAAAGAAATCTTCTTTGAATGCCTGCTCAGTATGAAGGTCATGACTGGCTTCTCGTCGAATATAAAGGGAATAATAAATATGCCAGAGAAAAAGTTTCAGAACCTAAAGTCTCATGACTGCCACGTGATTATGACGCAACTGCTTCCGGTTGCATTGAGGGGGCTTCTACCGAAAAACGTCCGATTAGCCATTGTGAAGCTATGTGCATTCCTCAATGCAATCTCTCAAAAGGTGATCGATCTAGAAATCGTACCAAGGCTAAGGAGTGATGTGGCGCAATGTCTTGTTAGTTTCGAGCTGGTGTTCCCACCATCCTTCTTCAATATCATGACGCACGTCCTAGTTCATCTAGTCGATGAGATTGTCATCCTGGGGCCCGTATTTCTACACAATATGTTCCCCTTTGAGAGGTTCATGGGAGTCCTAAAGAAATATGTCCGTAACCGCGCTAGGCCAGAAGGAAGCATCTCCATGGGCCATCAAACAGAGGATGTTATCGGGTTTTGTGTTGACTTCATTCCTGGCCTTAACAAGATAGGTCTCCCTAAATCGCGGTATGAGGGGGGACTGACTAGAAAAGGCACTCTTGGAAGAGACTCAATAATATGCAGGGACGGATATTCTTGGTCTCAAGCACACTACACAGTTCTACAGAACTCTACCTTGGTGACCCCGTATGTCGATGAACACAAGAACAGTCTGCGCTCCAAACACCCGGAGCAATGCGACGACTGGATTACATGTGAACACATCAGGACTTTCAGCAGTTGGTTAGAAACACGTCTCAGAGGTGACAACACTGTTTGTGATGAGTTGTACTTGTTGTCCAAGGGACCATCTTTGACTGTATTGACTTACAAAGGATACGAGATAAATGGGAATACATTTTACACGATCGCCCAAGATCAAAAGAGCACTAACCAAAACAGCGGTGTCCGCTTTGATGCAGCAACCGAGAGCGGAAAGGACACATATTATGGTTACATAGTGGACATATGGGAACTTGACTACGGATCTGATTTTAAGGTCCCTTGGTTTAAGTGCAAATGGGTCAATCTGTTAGGTGGCGGGGTACAGGTAGACCCACAGTATGGAATGACAACAGTGGATCTGAAAAATCTTGGGTACACTGACGAACCGTTCGTCCTAGCCAATGATGTGGCACAGGTTATCTTTCTGAAGGACATGTCTACCAAACCGAGAAAAAGAAAAGATAAGGAAGCGAATACATCATACGATGAGCCAAAGCGCCACATAGTTCTTTTAGGAAAAAGGGACATCCTGGGAGTGGACGGCAAGACAGACATGTCTGAAGATTATGAAAAGTTTCATGAAATTCCTCCCTTCAATGTCAAGGCTGACCCAAGCATCCTGATAAACAATGAAGATTATCCATGGTTACGGCGCAATAAGCAAATGACACAAGCGAAGAAAAAGTGAAGACTTTCTCCCGCAACTATTATGATGATACCATGCCAAATTTGTAACAGACGAACATGCTACCATTGTCTTTTATACATGCACATGCTATGTGGGTGAAATTATGATACCATGCCAACTTTCAACCTTTTCAGAGTTCATTTTGAAATGCTTTCAATTTCAGAGTCATTTAGCTCAATAATGAATTAATATAAAACTTTTATGAATAAAAAACAATCAATTAAAATATTATGTTATGATCAAACTAAAATAAAACTATAATATTCTTCAATAGCAAAAGAATATATTTTGTGACCTAAAATCAAACTAAGTATTATTGTAAGTAAAATAAATAAAATAATAGAAAAAAAAAAAAATTCTATTTTTATAGTAAAGTTAATCATAAACTAGTGATTCACACAAAATTTATAAAATTCAAATTTTAAACTATTCAAAATTTAAAAACTAATGGCACTAACAGAAAGTTTATAATTTTTGTGACCTAAAATCAAAAAGAAATCACTAAAAAACTATAAGTATTTAGTTGTAAGTATAAATAAAAAATAAATAGAAAAAAAATTCTATTTTTATAGTAAATTTATTCATAAACTAGTGATTCACACAAATTTTTAAAAATTCAAATTTAAACTATTCAGAAATTAAAACTAATGGCACTAACAGAAAGTTTATAATTTTTGTGACCTAAAAGCAAAACGAAATCACTAAAAAACCGTAAGTATTTAGTTTTAAGTAGAAATAAAAAAAATAAAAAACCAAAAAAATGTAGAAATAAAAAAGAAAAAACCAAAAAAAAAATGCCACCTATTGGGCCTCCATGGCCTGAATACGACTAGAAACCCTACTTAGGCCAGGATTCAGGCCCACAGAGGCCCAATAGGCCCACAGGCAGTAACACGTTTAGGCCCGAAAGCCTGCATTAGAGAGGAGCTCGAATGGGGAGGCACAGCAGCGCTTATAAACAAGTGCCGGCGCCCTTCAGCTAGCGATGTGGGACTAAACTTCAGCTAGCGATGCAGCACAAGGCCATTGGTCCCGGTTGGTGGCACCAACCGGGACTAAAGGGGGCATTGGTCACGGTTCGTGGCACCAACCGTGACCATTGCCCCCCTTTAGTCCCGGTTGGTGCCACCAACCGGGACCAATGGCCTTCGCTTCCCGCCCTTTCGGCTGCCGAAAATTGGCCTTTGGTCCCGGTTCGTCGCACCAACCGGGACTAAAGGGAGCATTAGTCCCGGGTCGTAGCACGAACCGGGACCATTGCTCTGGCTATATAAGCCACCACTTGTGAAATTTTGGCCAACCGCTCCCATTCGCCCCGACGCCCCCAGGCCGTTCGTCGTCGTCGTCGCCCCCGAGCCCGTCGTCGCCCGCGCCGTCCCGCCCCGCCCGTCGCCCCGCGCCCGCCGCCCCTGCCGGCCCCGACACCATCGTCGTCGCCGCGCGCGCCGCCCTTGCCCCGACCCCGTCGCCGTCGCCGTCGCCGCGCGCGCCACCCGTTCCCCGACCCCGTCGTCGTCGCCGCGCGCGCCGCCCCTTCCCCAACCCCGTCGCCGTCGCCCGACCACACGCCGCCACCTTCGGTCCGGCCGCCGGCGCCCTTTATCACTGATTTTAGGTTGATGATATGATGATGTTGATGATATGATGATGTTTTTTTTCTGTTGATGATATGATGATGTTTTTTTTCTGTTGATGATATGATGATGTTTTTTTTCATATATGCATTTTTTCATATATGTATTAATTTTTTTTAAGTTGTTAGTAGATATCGATTTTAGGTTAGTGCATTTTATCACTGATTTTAGGTTAGTTGAGCCTCTTTAGTGCATTTTATGTTTGTTGCATTTTAGGTTAGTGCATTTTATGTTAGTGGAGAGGAAAAAGTAAATAAGGAAAAGGAAAATAAGTAGAGAAAGAAGGAGAAGAAGAAGGAGAAGACGAGGAGAGGAAGAAAAGGAAGAGGAGAAGAAGAAAAAATATCTATCTATTTTTTTTTTTTCCTCTTTTGTTACTTGTTGCTCGTTACAATTTATCCTATCACAAAACTATCTGTTTACCACTTATTTCAGTACTTGCATAGAATACCTTGCTGGAAACCACTTATCATTTCCTTCTGCTCCTCGTTGGGTTCGACACTCTTACTTATCGAAAGGACTACGATAGATCCCCTATACTTGTGGGTCATCAAAGGGGCATCTTCGATGATGAGCTGTTGTCCTTCAAAATAAATTCCAATGCTTTTAAGGTGAGGCGACTTTATTTGGAGACAATGGATATGAATTTCTAATCCGAAAAACAAGCAACAAGCACTCCAGGGCAGGGCAACTAGATTGGATGATGCTGTGTAGTGAGGCCTTCGATAGATCAACCACCACAAGGGAAAATCTTTTTAGTAGTGGGAGTTAAATCATTAGTACCAGATTGTCTGGTTGATGGCATCGGGCTATGGTGAGGGTGTGGAGAGAGGAGGAAAACCACGATATGGACAACAGTGGTGTGGTCACAAATACATTGTGTTGGGATCACGGCATATATTTTTCATAGTAATGGTAGAACTCAAGCTATTGGAGTTTTTCGAATTCAGTGGGTGTCAGCCAGGCGTCCACCATGCAGGGTATGGACAGCAGGTAGCGTGTCGAGATGCAGAGGCGTTGAACGAGGCCCTGGTGGGAGGAGACGATGGCTCTAAGGAGTTCAAATTCAAGAAGGAAAAATATCAGGGAACAATTGAGATTAAGAGGCGTGGTGCGCCAGAGAGTGCACCGCCGAGATGCGAGGACTTGTGTGTGGCAGCCATCCTTGGTGGGGAGAAGAGAGATTATCTCCCCAAGGATGTCGTCCGGGAGATCGCTGATGCGGTCCACAAGAGATTCTACGGGTTCCTCATATCCGGGTGGGGGGGGGAGCTCGCCGCTTCTCCCCGTGTTGCCGGGTGCAAGATCTACAACCGGCGTCGGTCGCTGGTGGGAGCCTCATCTTCTTGGTGCTGGGGCCAGCCGACTCCATTTTCCTTGCGGGTGTCACGCCGAGCTCACGGGTTTGAGTAGAGTAGCCAAAGACGAGCCTTGTGGCACTGCGAGTGGGGAAGAAGGAGGGCTGGGGTTTTCTGTACGAGTGGAAGAAGAGGAGCAGGCGTTTTCTGTACGAGTGGAAGAAGAGGAGCAGGCGTTTTCTGTACGAGTGAGGAAGAAGGTGAGCGGGGCTTTTCTGGACGAGTGACAAAGATGGGGAGCGGGGGGAATTGGGGGGAGACGGAAGCAGGAGAGTTCAGCGAGCTGCAGTATAAGTGGAAGCGAGGAGGACAGAGGGTTTTTCTAGGATCACCCCCTCTTCAAGAAATATGGGCTTCTCCTCGCAAAAAACAAAAACATATGGGCTTTAAGATGGATAGGCTTTTGTATCGGCCCAGTCAGCTGCCCGTGTTTCGTACTGGAGGGCCTTGTGCTAGAGGTAGCCCGAGACACTCTCCAGCTTATTACCCATTCAAAAGAAAAAAAGAGATGCCTCTAGCTTATGGCTACTCATCGGTAACCTTTTTCAACTTGGCATCCACCAATTTAGAGGATGCGGTAATGGATGCAGACACTCACACTGGTCGCGTAGCGCGGCAAAGTGAGGTGTCAAATAACAGGCCTACAATATACTTACTAGATTGTGAAGGTTTACAGGCTAGTCAACATTCACATTAAACCAAGCTTCAGAAGATACAGTATGCATACTAACATTCATAAGAACAAAAGTTCTGCATTTTCCTTGTGGGCGTCGCGTCAAGCTCACGGGTTTGAGCAGAGTAGCAAGAGACGAGCCTAGTGGTAGTGCGAGTGGGGAAGAAGGATGGATGGGGTTTTCTGTTGGAGCGAGGAAGAAGAGGAGCAGGTGTTTTCTGTATGAGTGAGGAAGAAGGTGAGCGGGGTTTTTTTTGTACGAGTGAGGAAGATGGGGAGCGAATTGGGGGGAGACGGAAGAGGGAGAGTCTAGCGAGCTGCAGTAATAAGTGGAGGCGAGGAGGAAGGAGGTTTTTTTTGGGATCGCCCCTCTTTAAGAAATATGGGCTTTTCCTCACAGAAAACAAAAAACAAATGGGCTTTAAGATGGATAGGCTTTTGTATCGACCTAGTCGGATGCTCGTGTTCGTACTAGACGACGTTGTACTAGAGGCAATCCATTAGAGACACTCTCCAGCTCCCCAGCTTATTGCCCATTCGAAAGAAAAAAAGAGACGCCTCTAGCTTATGGCAACCCATCAGTAACCTTTTTCAACTTGGAAAAAGGTTATAGATCCTTCTCTGGCCGGCTTGGCATCCACCAAATTAGAGGATGTGGTACCGCATGCAGACACTCACACTGGTTGTAGCGCGGCAAAATGAGGTGTCAAATAACAGGCCTACAATATACTTACTAGATTGTAAAGGTTCACAGGCTAGTCAACATTCACAGTAAACTAAGCTTCAAAACATATGGTATGCATACTAACATTCACAAGCACAAAAGTTCAGCATGTTTATGCATCTCAATGATTCACCATACTATAACTAATACAAGCTGTGAGAAGGTGTAGAAATAAAGAAAAACGATTGATGCTTCTCTGAGCAAAGGGCCTCCCTGCGAACACATTAATTTCCTGGGCATGCTTGTTTCTTCTCCATGTTGCGAGCACTTTGAGCATGTTGGCAACTGCTACCTCTTGAGGCACCTGCGTTGGTTTTCCCTTGAAGAGAAAGGGTGATGCAACAAAGGTAGCATAAGTAATTTTCCCTCAGTTTTTGAAGAACCAAGGTATCATCCAGTAGGAGACTACACGCAAGTCCCTCGTACCTACACAAACAAATAAGAACCTTCCAACCAACGCGATAAAGGGGTTGTCAAGCCTTCATGGTCACTTACGAGAGTGAGATCTGAATAGAGATAATATAATAAAATAGTGTTGGTATTTTTATGATATAGATTGAAGTAAAGATTGCAAAGTAAATAGATTGAAACATATCTGATAAAAGATAGACCCGGGGTCCATAGGTTTCACTAGTGGCTTCTCTCAAGATAGCATAAGTATTACGGTGGGTGAACAAATTACTGTCGAGCAATTGATAGAAAAGTGCATAATTATGAGAATATCTAGGCATGATCATGTATATAGGCATCACATCCACGACAAGTAGACCGAAACGATTCTGCATCTACTACTATTACTTCATACATCGACCGCTATCCAGCATGCATCTAGAGTATTAAGTTCATAAGAATAGAGTAACACATTAGGCAAGATGACATGATGTAGAGGGATAAACTCAAGCAATATGATATAAACCCCATCTTTTTATCCTCGATGGCAACAACACAATACGTGCCTTGCTGCCCATGCTATCATTGGGAAAGGACACCGCAAGATTGAACCCAAAGCTAAGCACTTCTCCCATTGCAAGAAAGATCAATCTAGTAGGCCAAACCAAACTGATAATTCAGAGAGACTTGCAAAGATAACCAATCATACATAAAAGATTTTAGAGAATAATCAAATATTGTTCATAGATAAACTTGATAATAAACCCACAATTCATGGGATCTCGACAAACACACCGCAAAAAGAGTTACATCAAATAGATCTCCAAGAAGATTGAGGAGAACATTGTATTGAGATCCAAAGAGAGAGAAGAAGCCATCTAGCTAATAACTATGGACCTGAAGGTCTAAGGTAAATTACTCACACATCATCGGAGGGGCCATGGAGTTGATGTAGAGGCCCTCCGTGATCGGTTCCCCCTCCGGCGAAGCTCCGGAAAAGGCCCCAAGATGGGATCTCTTGGGTAAAGAAGGTTGCGGCGGTGGAAATAGGGTTTCGTGGTGCTCCTTGATGTTTACGGGGTATATGAATATATATAGGAGGAAGAAGTAGGTCGGTGGAGCCACGAGTGGCCCACGAGGGTGGAGGGCGCGCCTAGGGGGGTAGGCGCGCCCCCCTGCCTCGTGGCCTCCTCGTTGGTTGGTTGACGTCCACTCCAAGTCCCCTGGATCACATTTGTTCCAAAAATAACTCTCCCGAAGGTTTTATTCCATTTGGATTCCGTTTGATATTCCTTTTCTGCGAAACACTGAAATAGGCAAAAAACAACATTTTGCACTGGGCCTTGGGTTAGTAGGTTAGTCCCAAAAATAATATAAAAGTGTATAAATAAGCCCATTAACATCCAAAATAGATAATATAATATCGTGGAACAACAAAAAATTATAGATACGTTGGAGAAGTATCAAGCATCCCCAAGCTTAATTCCTACTCGTCCTCGAGTAGGTAAATGATAAAAACAGAATTTTTGATGTGGAATGCTACCTATCATAATTCTCAATGTAATTTTCTTTATTGTGGCATGAATATTGAGATCCGAGAGATTCAAGACAAAAGTTTACTATTGACATAAAAATAATAATACTTCAAGCATACTAACTAAGCAATCATGTCTTCTCAAAATAACATGGCAAAAGAAAGTTCACCCCTACAAAATCATATAGTTTGGTCATGCTTCATTTTCGTCACACAAGAATGCTCTCATCTTGCACAACCCCGATGACAAGCTAAGCAATTGTTTCATACTTTAGTAATCTCAAACTTTTTTCAACTTTCACGCAATACATGAGCGTGAGCCATGGATATAGCACTATGGGTGGAATAGAATAATGATAGGGGGTTATGTGGAGAAGACAAAAAAGGAGAAGGTATCACATCGATGAGGCTAATCAACGGGCTAGGGAGATGCCCATCAATTGATGTCAATGCAAGGAGTAGGGATTGCCATGCAATGGATGCACTAGAGCTATAAATGTATGAAATCTCAACAAAAGAAATTAAGTGGGTGTGCATCCAACTTGCTTGCTCACGAAGACCTAGGGCATTTGAGGAAGCCCATTGTTGGAATATAGAAGCCAAGTTCTATAATAAAAAATTCCCACTAGTATATGAAAGTGACAAAACAAGAGACTCTCTATCATAACGATCATGGTGCTACTTTGAAGCACAAGTGTGGAAAAAAAGGATAGTAGCATTGTCCCTTTTTATTTATTTTCCTTTTTCTCCTTTTTCTTTTCTTTTTTGGGCCTTTTTTATTTTTTATTTGGGACAATGCTCTATTAATGATGATCATCACACTTCTATTTATCTACAACTCAATGATTACAACTCGATACTAGAACAAAGTATGACTCTATATGAATGCCTCCGGCGGTGTACCGAGAAGGGCAATGAATCAAGAGTGACATGTATGATAAATTATGCATGGTGGCTTTGCCACAAATACGATGTCAACTACATGATCATGCAAAGCAATATGACAATGATGAAGCGTGTCATAAATGAAACGGTGGAAAGTTGCATGGCAATATATCTTGGAATGGCTATGGAAATGCCATAATAGGTAGGTATGGTGGCTGTTTTGAGGAAGATATAAGGAGGTTTATGTGTGATAGAGCGTATCATATCACGGGGTTTGGATGCACCGGCGAAGTTTGCACCAACTCTCAAGATGAGAAAGGGGAATGCACGGTACCGAAGAGGCTAGCAATGATGGAAGGGTGAGAGTGCGTATAATCCATGGACTCAACATTAGTCATAAAGAACTCACATACTTATTGCAAAAATCTACAAGTCATCAAAAACCAAGGACTACACACATGCTCCTAGGGGGATAGATTGGTAGGAAAAGACCATTGCTCGTCCCCGACCGCCACTCATAAGGAAGACAATCAAAGAACACCTCATGTTTCAAATTTGTTACACAACGGTTACCATACGTGCATGCTACGGGACTTGCAAACTTCGACACAAGTATTTCTCAAATTCACAATTACTCAAATAGCACACTCTAATATCACCACCTTTATATCTCCAAACAATTATCAAGTATCAAACTTCTCATAGTGTTCAATGCACTTTCTATGATAGTTTTATTATACCCATCTTGGATGCCTATCATATTAGGACTAGTTTCATAACCAAAGCAAATTACCATGCTGCTCTAAAGGACTATCAAAATGATATAAGTGAAGCATGAGAGATCAATAATTTCTATAAAATAAAACCACCACCGTGCTCTAAAAGATATAAGTGAAGCACTAGAGCAAATTATCTAGCTCAAAGGATATAAGTGAAGCACATAGAGTATTCTAACAAATTCCAATTCATGTGTGTCTCTCCCAAAAGGTCTGTACAGAAAGGATGATTGTGGTAAACTAAAAATCAAAGACTCAAATCATACAAGACGCTCCAAGCAAAACACATATCATGTGGTGAATAAAAATATAGCCTCAAGTAAAGTTACCGATAGAAGAAGACGAAAGAGGGGATGCCTTCCGGGGCATCCCCAAGCTTAGGCTTTTGGTTGTTCTTGAATTTTACCTTGGGGTGCCTTGTTAATCCCCAAGCTTAGGCTCTTTCCACTCCTTATTCCATAATCCATCAAATCTTTACCCAGAACTTGAGAACTTCACAACACAAAACTTAAACAGAAAATCTCATGAGCTCCGTTAGTAAAAGAAAACAAACCACCACTTAAGGTACTGTAATGAACTCATTCTTTATTTATTTTGGTGTTAAACCTACTGTATTACAACTTCTCTATGGTTCATAACTTCCGATACTAGCCATAGATTCATCAAAATAAGCAAACAACACACAAAAACAGAACAGTCTGTAGTAATCTGTAGGTTTTGAATACTTATGTAACCCCAAAAATTCTAAAATAAATTGATTGACGTGAGGAATTTATCTATTAATCATCTTCAAAAAGAATCAACTTAATTTCACTCGCCAGTAAAAAATTTCACCAAATCTCGTGAGCGCTAAAGTTTCTATTCTTTACAGCAAGATCGCAAAGACTTTCCCCAAGTCTTCCCAAAGGTTCTACTTGGCACAAACACTAATTAAAAGCACAAAACCACATCTAAAAAGAGGCTATATGAATTATTTTACTAAACAGAACCAAAAATCAAGAAACAAAAATAAAATTGGGTTGCCTCCCAACAAGCGCTATCGTTTAACGCCCCTAGCTAGGCATCAAAGCAAAAATAGATCTAGGCATTATCATCTTTGGTATGCAATCCATAAGTGGATCTCATAATAGATTCATAATGTAATTTAATTTTATTTCTAGGAAAGTGTTCATGCCTTTCCTTAACGGAAATTGGAATCTAATATTCCCTTCCTTCATATGAATAATTCCACCAATCGTTCTAAGGAAAGGCCTACCAAGAATAATAGGACATGTAGGATTGCAATCAATATCAAGAACAATGAAATATACGGGCACATAATTCCTATTTGCAACAATAAGAACATCACTAATCCTTCCCATAGGTTTCTTAATAGTGGAATCCGCAAGGTGCAAATTTAAAGAACAATCATCAAATTCACGGAAACCTAACACATCACACAAAGTTTTTGGAATCGTGGAAACACTAGCACCCAAATCACATAAAGCATAGCATTCATGATCTTTAATCTTAATTTTAATAGTAGGTTACCACTCATCATAAAGTTTTCTAGGGATAGAAACTTCCAATTCAAGCTTTTCTTCATAAGATTGCATTACAGCATCAATGATATGTTTAGTAAAAGCTTTATTTTGATTATAAGCATGCGGAGAATTTAGCACGGATTGCAATAAGGAAATACAATCTATTAAAGAACAATTATCATAATTAAATTCCTTGAAATCCAAAATAGTGGGTTCATTGCTATGTAAAGTTTTGACCTCATCAATCCCACTTTTACCAATTTTTGCATCAAGATCTAAAAATTACGAATCATTGGGACGCCTTTTAACTAAAGTTGACTCATCTCCAGTCCCATCATTATCAAGATTCATGTTTCAAAACAAAGATCATCAAAACTAGAAGAACACGCTTTCACAAAGCAATCTTTTTTAGCATGCATCCTAGCGGTTCTTTCTTTGCACTCATCAATGGAATTCTCATAGCTTTGAGAGACTCATTGATATCATGCTTAGGAGGAATAGATCTAATTTTCAAAGAATCAACATCAAGATAAATTCTATCCACGTTCCTAGCCAACTCATCAATCTTAGACAGTTTTTCTTCAATCAAAGCACTGAAACTCTTTTGCGAACTAATAAATTCTTTAATATTAGATTCAAAATCAGAGGGCATCTTATTATAATTTCCATAAGAATTTTTGTAGGAATTACCATAATTATTAGAGGAGTTACTGGGAAACGGCCTAGGATTAAAATTACCTCTATACGCGTTATTATCAAAATTGTTCGTACCAACAAAATTCACATCCATAGATTCATTATTATTCTCAATCAAAGTAGACAAAGGCATATCATTAGGATCAGAAGAAACACTCTTATTGGCAAACAATTTCATAAGTTCATCCATCTTTCCACTCAAAACATTGATTTCTTCTATAGCATGCACCTTTTTACTAGTAGATCTTTCAGTGTGCCATTGAGAATAATTAACCATAATATTATCTAGGAGTTTAGTAGCTTCTCCTAAGGTGATTTCCATAAAAGTGCCTCCCGCGGCCGAATCTAAAAGATTTCTAGAAGCAAAATTCAATTCGGCATAATTTTTTTGTATAATCATCCAAAGATTCAAACCATGAGTAGGGAAATTACGTATCATTAATTTCATCCTCTCCCAAGCTTGTGCAACATGTTCATGATAAAGTTGCTTAAAATTCATAATATCGTTTCTAAGGGAGATGATCTTAGCGGGAGGAAATACTTAGAGATAAAAGCATCTTTGCACTTATTGCATGAATCGATACTATTTTTAGGTAAAGACGAATACCAAGTTTTAGCACGAACTCTAAGCAATAAACGGGGAATAGCTTCAATTTAACAACATCATTATCCACATCTTTCTTCTTTTGCATATCACACAAATCAACAAATTTGTTTAGATGGGTAGCGGCATCTTCACTAGGAAGGCCAGAAAACGGATCTTTCATGACAAGATTCAGCAAAGCGGCATTAATTTCACAATATTCGGCATCAGTAAGAGGAGCAGTCGGAGTGCTTATAAAATCATTATTGTTGGTATTGGAAAAATCACACAATTTAGTATTATCTTGAACCATCATGACAAACAATCCAAGACGGAAGCAAGAAAAAGGCAAAAAAGAGGCGAATTAGAAAAGAGAAGGGGAACGGAAAAAGAGGGCGAATAAAACGGCAAGGGTGAAGTGGGGGAGAGGAAAACGAGAGGCAAATGGCAAATAATGTAATGCGAGGGATAAGAGTTTGTGATGGGTACTTGGTATGTCTTGACTTGTGAATAGATCTCCCCGGCAACGGCGCCAGAAATCCTTCTTGCTACCTCTTGAGCACTGCGTTGGTTTTCCCTTGAAGAGGAAAGGGTGATGCAGCAAAGTAGCATAAGTATTTCCCTCAGTTTTTTGAACCAAGGTATCAATCCAGTAGGAGACTATATGCAAGTCCCTCGTACCTACACAAACAAATAAGAACCTCGCAACCAACGCGATAAAGGGGTTGTCAAGCCCTTCACGGTCACTTACGAGAGTGAGATCTGATAGAGATAGTAATAATAAGATAAATATTTTTGGTATTTTTATGATATAGATTGAAAGTAAAGATTGCAGAGTAAAATAGATTGGAAACTTATATGATAAAAGATAGACTCGAGGGCCATAGCTTTCACTAGTGGCTTCTCTCAAGATAGCAAAAGTATTACGGTGGGTGAACAAATTACTGTCGAGCAATTGATAGAAAAGTGCATAACTATGAGAATATCTAGGCATGATCATGTATATAGGCATCACGTCCGCGACAAGTAGACCGAAACGATTCTGCATCTACTACTATTACTCCACACATCGACTGCTATCCAGCATGCATCTAGAATATTAAGTTCATAAGAACAGAGTAACGCATTAGGCAAGATGACATGATGTAGCAAACACAGGAGGCAATAGAGATGACTCAACATCAGACCATATTGTGCAGTTCCCCTGAAATCATCTTCATTGTCCTGAATTTGAAAAGATAGGAAAACAATAGCTATACTCAAACGGTGTTGCAAAATAGTAGCACATATAAATAGCTCGGCATGACAAAACACGATCATCTGGACAAAGGGGATACTGACCTGCCTGAGGAAGATTATATATAATTTCATAAGTCTTTAGTCGATTTCCACCTCCGGGTCTCATCGCATGCCATGGAGGAATTTCTATCCAATCGATTGGTGCAATTCCTTCCGTGTGGGTGTAGAAAATTTGTGACACACCCCAATATCTTCTTTGTGCATTTTCACTAAAATGATGCACCATTGTTTGAATGATCCCTACTCGCCGGCCAGGCCATATATGACTCGAGACACTTTTATCTTGTGTTGACATTGCGGCTGCACTATTGTTTGCTCCCTCCACCATGCAGTTGTTGCCGCAACTACACTGCATCAACGTTGAATGAATACCTTTTCATCTTGCCGGTTGGTCGATGCATCTTGTGCTCTTTAGCACCTATATGTTAAATCTTACAGTGTGAAGAATCTTGAAGAATAAGGTTGCGGAATGTATAGCTACCATTGTATGACCGCCAGGGAAGGGCCGGACTGTTCAACGCCCTAGTTGGGTGTTACGCTCTAGGACAGAGCAGGTAAGAGTTTAGCCCTAATTGTTAAACTGTTGTCACAGGTGAGCTATACCTCTATTAAGACATAATGTAAAGAGTGGCTCTTATCCAGGAGTTCCTCTTTCCCACTTTCTAAATGAGAGAGTCTTCTTGAGGTCCAATATTGTTAAACCGCCATATAGTAAAGAAAGACTTGTTAAACAAAGGCATGTAAAGAACGAACGCCACTCGGATAGCTGGGTAGTACCTGTGTACATTTGGTCCTTTGCGCTGGACTTCTCATTTACGGCCGCTTCTCCCACCTCTACCCACGGAATTTGTTCTTTATTTTTATATTGGGGGACTCATCCCTCTGGGTTGGAGGTGTCTCTCGTCGGGCTTAGACAAAAACAACAGATTTGATAGTGTCACACATGTCACGCGGGCATCTCGTACCGTGTGCAGTCATCCCATCAGTGACCTTCAACAAGTACTCGATCTGTATCTACTCTCGATCTTTGGGCTCCTCACCGCCTCTCTATCCAATATATCGAAGCGTCAGAGTTGTCCAACTACTCATACCTAAACAACATCTAAGTTCTCATCCTTCTTTTGTTTCTCACGATGAATAACCGCCTTGAACAGACTATCTGTTCTCTCACTAATGTGTGATAACCTTCTCTTAGACTCGTTCGCTCCTTAGGACAATGCACTCCTCCGACAGATTTCCACGAAAGTATCAACCACAATACTCAAAGCTACTTTAAAGCTACTCTGTCTCTTCATGTAGGCGTTTCATGTGATACTTTGTAAAATCCTCATTTACAGGGGCGGTCGGACCAAGCGTGTAAAGTGCAGCGTCATGGAAGTAACTCTTCGATATTCACTCCAAATTAGCTGCCTGACAGAATATCGCTCCTCG
The DNA here is from genome assembly GCF_003073215.2 of Triticum urartu. Taxonomy (NCBI): domain Eukaryota; kingdom Viridiplantae; phylum Streptophyta; class Magnoliopsida; order Poales; family Poaceae; genus Triticum; species Triticum urartu. The sequence continues at coordinate 539,166,648 of NC_053022.1, forward strand.
TTCATCCGACTCTGCCATTTCCGAAGTCCTGGCCTCCGATTGTACGCCGCATGAGACTTGCAGCATAGCCCAATTGATCGTTATCATCATTGCGTTCATAGTCAACAGTCAGATCATATATAGTTATGCCGATGATATCAAATGAAACTACGACCCTTCTGATAACTCATCCCTCAGCGTCTTTGGCTTAGGGCAGCTTTGAAGGAGGAGGTATCCATATGTTCGCACACTAAATCTATTGGCGTGCGGGTAGGGTTCCTCCGATGTGCTATAAAGACCAAACCGGCCCTCACGCATAATTCAACACGTTCAGTACTCAGATCTGTTTAGTTGGTGTGCGATAACTTAGGATAGTGATCCATTAGATTCAAGTCGATTGAGAACGCAGATTAAGGGGTTAGTATACTGCACTTCTGCTCGGCGGTTGTAGCACAACTCGTGTTGAGATATTTATCTCAAACCCCTTGAGATAGTCTTGCGGCTTCAAAAGCGCTCAACGAGTAAACCACTCAGTGCGGAAGTTTTACAGTTTGCTTTCTATTTTTTCATGAGGGAGTTGTTGTCTCGGGCATTGGATGCCTCATGATTTGCAGAGCCTAGACATGGTAACCTATGAGACTTAACGAGCCGATTGACTGATCTCTAGATCAAGTATATAATCCAACCTGACGCGACTCTCGATATTGGCACAAGATCAAAGTTGGCCGACTGCTGACATAAAACAGTTTGTAAGGAGTCGACAATTCCATTAGCCAGGGGTTATAAGGACTTGCCCTATGTGTTTGTTATTTTTCACTCATGTCGGTATGATTAACTAGAAGAGGATTACTGATAGATTTTCCGTGTCGGGAAGTTATAATCCCGAGGTTGGTCCGTGAGGATCATCGGTGTCTTGAAAAGCCGAATGAGTTTTGAGATGATCTGCCAGGCTATAAAAAGGAAGCTAAGACCTGAGATACCCTCCCGCAAAGGCCAAAATTAAAGTTGAGGGCTAATCAAGCGGGAATTAATCCTCCAGTGTACTGATGCAACAGATCAAAGTGGAGAAGAAACTCTTCATCTGGCCTACTTTTGATCAGTGTGGCTGCCTTAAAAACACCTGACGCGGGCCCCTCTCCCGTAGTTGATCATAAGGCGGTCATCGTTACCTGCATTAGTTCCCGGCGCGTGCCTTATGAGGCCTGTGTTGCTCCTTATCTCGCGTCTTACTTTTTGTCACCACAAGAAAGGAAGAGGTTGAGAGAATAGGGGTCCAAAGTAATCAATTGCGCAGGATAAGGTGCTCTTTGGTCGAGCGTAGCTCTGCTGGATCTTGTATATCCGTGCGAAATAGATACTGAATTCTCACACTACTATGGGCGGACTACTAGGAGGCTAAGAAGTCAGCCTAGGATATAAGAGTTCCCTTCTTCCCTCGGCGGTCTTGGCCCCAAGGCTGGAGCATTTAGAGCACTCTGTGGCATATCCTATAATAGTAGGCCTTGGGCCCGGATGCCTCATTGCAATGTCCTAGTCAATAATGCCGGATATCAAAGAATCCAGAACACGATGCAATAGTATGCTTCCTTATCTGACTAGTATGATATATAGAAGGTCATCCATATTATTATTAATTTAATGTTCAATAAATTTTCTAACCAACAAAAATATGTGCTCACGATGACATTTAAGTGTTAATATAATAGTACACTTTGGACCGAAGCGTGCCATTCTTCACCGACGGGAGCTACTTCGGAGAGCGGTGCGTGCAGTTATCCATATTATCATGCTTCTGAACCATGCTTAGTAACTTGAATTCCGATAATCAAAGTGGTAGCAACCCTCAGAGCACTCACGATAGCAGTCGACTGCCTCTTATTCGGGATTCTGTGTTATGTGCCCCTCTCACCAGCGAGCAGCCTCATGCTCTGTTGATGATATTGGCGTTGATGCAGTATAGCGAGCATTCGGCTATATAGTATGAACATCAATCTAAAGCCTAACATTTATCGATGCGCTTCTAGCTCGCTTCTTGGCAGCTTTCAGCTACAGTATGTTCGTCTACCTTGTGCCTTTCCAGAAGTCGTGGATTATTGCCCTGTAAACATAATTATATAACAATGGATAAAAGTCATGCTCAAATGTTATGTACGTTAAATGAACTGCACTCACCACTTGTGGATCTGCACCGTAATATGTTAGAGAATGCGTCGATAGTGTTAGCCAGGTTTGTCCGGTCCCAATGTTTGGTCCTGATACCGGCGTTTAAGCTTTGGCTACTATACTTGGTGCCTAGACCTCTCTACCTTGCTCTCGCTATGCTTACTTACAATTAGATTTTTACCTCGTATGTCATACAAAGTCCTGTATGTAGTGTCACATTCAATCTCAATCTATATCTTCAGTCACTTTAGTGTGGTGTACTTATATGGCTCTAAGAAGCTTATGACGGTCATCACGTAGTCTCGATTCTAGGGTCTACTACCAATCGCATATTCAAATACGACCAAGTTGGGCTAGTCCAGCAGTGCGACTTAGAGGGTATTGGCCGCCCGCATCGGGCCGGTCGCCCCGCAACGACATCTGCCGACTCAGCAATCAACCTCGTCGGTTAAGCCAGGAATCTCCCAATAAGCGTTCTGACGATCCCTGTCCTTCAGAAGACTTAAGATTGCGTATTATGGTTTCTTGCAAGTGCCGGTTCGCGGGAACACGTGGGTAGGGGGGAGGGTTTTGGTAGCAGTTGTGAAGCTTGTTTCAGGGAGGCACCAAACTTAGTACTCCAGAAGATGACAAACGTGATTAGGTGACAGGAGATGCGTCATAATCGGGATCGGTTCCGAAATAGGTCGGAAATATGCTGTTGACCTCCTCATATTTTCGTCCATGCATGGATGTAATCTTGCTATTAGATTAACGCATAAGGATGTGGCTCGTATGATGTCAGTACTATGAGTAATCATAGGCTATCCTCATCAATTCGCAATCCTTGTTAGACAGGACACTCCTACGAGTAGATAGTTTATTTTTTGTCGTAAACGTACATCGACTTGAGAGATACTATGCTTGTTTGAGTTCTGCCCAAAAGGGTCGATCGACCATGTCCATGTCATAACGTCAAATATCTAACTAAGGAGAATGAGTACCTCTGATTGTACTTTTCATCGCGACTTCACGTGCCACCTTCTCGATCATGAAGCAGATAAATTGGCTATGAGATGCATTACTGTGAAAATCGAAGTCCAATAATAAGAAGCATATTCGCCACACTCGTGTTCTGGCGGTTCAAATTAATGAAAATCGACTTCTGATTCGTACGAGGCGTCGTTGTCTCCCCCAGTCAGCCACTTACAAGTGTGCAACAACTACTTATAGCAACCGTTCCAACTTTCCAACAGAGTAGCTTGGACACTGCACTATTTTCTCTCGCAAGGATTATGGATGTATAAGCTCCTCCCCTCAACTAACATGTTTGTGGTCATAAGGTGTGACGTGTATGTCATAGATAAAGTGCCGTATATGAAGACATGTACTTCGTCTGTTAGAACTCTTCTGGTGTCTCTCGCGGCACGTAGACTCTCTTGTGTTGGAAGTAGAATTCCCCCGGAGTTTTTCACCATACTTTCTGGCTCATTGGTGCGCTTGTGCAGATGTAAGAGCTGAATCTACGCTTATCTCTACCATTCTTTCACATGTACCTCTTTCGATGTATATCTAGCTGCATTACGTCTACTACATCTACACGTTCCTCTCCGTTAGGAGCACGTAAGACATAATGTTTTATTGCTTCGCTGCCTCTAAAAACTTCCAATGGTTTGTACACACACATCTTTTTCAAATTATCTCAGTTTATTTTAACTTGGTGATGGGAGAACCCCAGATTTTTCAGGTATGTGTTGACTGCTTCTGGCCCTCGCAAGTTGAATATGCATTCTTGACTGCGCTACAAATCTGTCATACTCGGAAAAAAGTGTGTATGCTCCGTCCTTCAATTGACAGTGCTTGATAATTGTGCCGGTTAGTCGATATACTGATATTAGAGATGTGAGAGTCCTATTCTTCTTACTCTCCTTAATGGGTCTTTACAAGATAAATACTATTCATACTACTATATAAAATGAGTGAGCGTATACGTGGAACCCCTAGGCAAATCACGATCATAACGCCTCGTCCCGGGCAGCTTAAAAAGACGCCATGCTAGCAAGGAGGCCGAGTTAAAACGAATTTGGCTAAGTGTTAGAACCAAACAGATATTTTGCCCAGTGCATAGTTTGCTACCCCGTTTACTCCGGTATTCGTGCTTAAGTTTCTAAATGCGGCCTCGACAGGAAGGAAAAGTACAACCAGTCAGGCTTATCCTAACATTTGGACACTTTACCGCAGATGCACGAGTGATCATAAGCCTCTTACTCTCGCTTATGAAGAAGCGCACCTAGTTGGCCTAACTATTTGATTACACATGACATTCAAGCTAAATCTTGATCGTGAAAAGTAAAGCTTGTATAAAGGTTGTGTTGACCCATTAAGTCTTACCTGACTAGGAAATATCTACTTTGTCTTATGCGATTTATTAAGCAATATAGGCTTTGGTATATGTAATAATGACTAATCGAAGAGAAGTGTAATGCGAATCAATGAATTGAGATAACTATGCTCTCGAATATAATTGTGATACTTTGTCTGCTTATATGTATATTCGTTAAGTCCTCTTAATACAAGTGTAAATTATATCAAGACGCTCTGTGGCAGAATGAGTACTTTGACCCAACTTGCAGAAGTTGCTCATTTGAGCGTAAATAAGTTTAGTGACGCTGACGTACTATCCAAGATCACCTCGTTCTCTGTAGTACGCTCACTCCATGGGTAGCTGAATGAAGATGGATCCAAAGCAACGATGTGACTGTATCGTATTCAGATCGTGGGTGCATCGTGTACCAGCGGATGGCCGACTGCCGGTATCTGGTGGCCGTGTTGCGACAGGTTTGTGCCAGCACCAACACAACCCAGTATAGCGACAGCGACTCGAGATGGCAGAGAGGCGAGAAGATGGAAGGAAGAAGAAGAAAGGGGAAGGACCGACCGAGCCTATTTATAAGGGGATAAGTGAACAGGCAGGCGCGAAAATTGAGGAAGACCAGAATAATGATTATCCAGCTAAATGGACGCCTCCATTCTCGGAAGACATTAAAAGATAAAGATCCGTTGAAGATGACGTCATAGTAGGCTTTTGTGTTTTCAGAAGATGACTTCATGGCGGGTTACAGAGTTTTTATAGAGAGAGGGAGATAGATTTCGTCTAAGTGTTGAAGATTGACAAAGAACAAAGTTCAAGTCAATCTGGGGCCTAATGTTGGGGATATAGCTACCAGGTATGACCCGCCCAGGAGGGGCCGGGTCAACCCCAATGGCGGGTTACGAGAAGAAGCCCAGTAAACGTTCAAGATGATAGTTTATTAAGACTTGTAGAAGGCCTATGCCCAGAGGCGGCTTAAGGCCCAATATTGTAAACCGCCATATGTAAAGAAATACTTGTAAAAAAAGGCATATAAAAGAAGTCACCGAGCCGGATACGTTTTATGAGCCGGCCAGGACTCTGTAGGCTGCCAGGCGTCAACCCGTATATATAAGGGGATGACCCGGCGGCGGCTTAGGACAAGAAACAACAGATCGATAGCCAAGCAAGGGGATTCGCTCCTTGGTCATCGAAACCTAGCAATACAACATGAACTGGACTAGGCCTTACCTTCACCGTAAGGGGCCGAACCAGTATAAACCTCTCGTGTCCTTTGTCCCGATTAACCCCTTTAAGCTTCCTTGTTGCGATGGCCCTACGACTAAGTCCTTTCGCTAGGACATCTGCCGTAAAATTCCATGACAAGTGGTAACCATAGAAGCATGTTTACTAATAAGTTTAAGTTCACCTTTAACTCTAGACATATAATCACTCAAGTGTTCAATCATATAAGCATTATTTTTCAATTGTCTACCAACATAAGCATTGAAGTTTTCTTGTTTAACAATAAAATTATCAAACTCATCCAAGCATTGGCTAGCAAACTTAGTAGAAGGGAATTCACCTTTATCAAATCTATAGAGAGAATTTACCTTTACTACCTGTGTCGGGTTATCAAGACCATGTCTTTCTTCAATAGGTGGTAAATTCTTAACATCTTCGGCTTTAATACCCTTTTCTTTCATAGATTTCTTTGCCTCTTGCATATCTTCAGGACTGAGAAATAGAATACCCCTTTTCTTCGGAGTTGGCTTAGGAGTTGGATCAGGAAGTGTCCAATCATTATCATTACTCAACATATTATTCAATAGCAATTCAGCTTGATCAACAGTTCTTTCCCTGAAAACACAACCAGCACAAATATCCAGGTGGTCTCTCGAAGCATCGGTTAGTGCATTATAAAAGATATTAGGTATTTCATTTTTCTTGAAAGGATGATCGGGCAAAGCATTTAGTAGTCGGAGAAGCCTCCCCCAAGCTTGTGGGAGACTCTCTTCTTCAATTTGCACAAAATTATATATTTCCCTTAAGGAAGCTTGTTTCTTATGAGCGGGGAAATATTTAGTAGAGAAGTAATAAATCATATCCTAGGGACTACGCACACAACCAGGATCAAGAATAAACCATGTTTTAGCATCACCCTTTAATGAGAGCAGAAATAACTTAAGGATATAGTAGTAACGAATTTTTTCCTCATTATTGAATAGGGTGGCTATATTATTTAATTTAGTAAGATGTGCCACAACAGTTTCAGATTCATAGACATAAAAAGGATCGAATTTAACCAAAGTAATTAACTCAGGATCGACAGAGAAATCATAATCCTTATCAGAAATACAGATAGGTGAAGTAGCAAAAGCAGGGTCATATTTCATTCTAGCATTCAAAGATTTTTCTTTCATCTTAGCCAACATTTTCTTAAGATCATATCTATCTTTGCAAGCTAAAAGATCTCTAGCAGTTTCTTCATCCATAACATAACTGAGGGAGTCCTGGATTAGGGGGTGTCCGGATAGCCGGACTATACCTTTGGCCGGACTCCTGGACTATGAAGATACAAGATTGAAGACTTCGTCCCGTGTCCGGAAGGGACTTTCCTTGGCGTGGAAGGCAAGCTTGGTGATACGGATATGTAGATCCTCCTACCATTGTAACCGACTCTGTGTAACCCTAGCCCTCTCCGGTGTCTATATAAACCGGAGGGTTTTAGTCCGTAGGAAGAACAATCATACCATAGGCTAGCTTCTAGGGTTTAGCCTCTCTGATCTCGTGGTAGATCTACTCTTGTACTACCCATATCATCAATATTAATCAAGCAGGACGTAGGGTTTTACCTCCATCAAGAGGGCCCGAACCTGGGTAAAACATTGTGTCCCTCTCTCCTGTTACCATCCGCCTAGACGCACAATTCGGGACCCCCTACCCGAGATCCGCCGGTTTTGACACCGACATTGGTGCTTTCATTGAGAGTTCCTCTGTGTCGTCACTTTTAGGCCCGATGGCTTCTCCGATCATCAACAGCGATGCGATCCAGGGTGAGACTTTTCTCCCCGGACAGATCTTTCGTATTCGGCGGCTTTGCACTGCGGGCCAATTCGCTTGGTCATCTGGAGCAGATCGAAAGCTACGCCCCTGGCCATCAGGTCAGATTTGGAAGTTTGAACTACACGGCCGACATCCGCGGAGACTTGATCTTCGACGGATTCGAGCCACAGCCGAGCGCGCCGCACTGTCACGATGGGCATGATCTAGCTCTGCCGCCGAACAGTGCCCTGGAGGCCGCACCCGCATCAGCTCCGACCCTTAATTCGGAGCCAACTGCGCCAATCGAGGATGGGTGGTTGGACACCGCCTCGGGGGCTGCAATCTCTACGGCTGATCGAGCCGAACACCAGCCCTATTCTCTGCGAAGCCCGTGACTCCAAGGAGCCGGACTCCTCTCCAAACTCCGAGCCCTCCGCGCCCCTACCGATCGAACCCGATTGGGCGCAGATCATGAG
>NC_053022.1:539176061-539248637 GCF_003073215.2 Triticum urartu
CGGTCGGCGCGCGGGCGGGGGCGGGATCTACGTGCTACGCCGCGCTGTACCAACCGGTTGGTGCGTCTGTCGGGGGGGTGCTGCTAGGGTTTTGCTGCCCATGGAGGTGGGGGAGGAAGCGGGAGCGCGGCGGTGGTGGTGAGCCGGACCTCGGGAGCACTAGTTTTAAAAGGGCGGGAGGCGGTGAGGTCACTGGCACTTGAGCGCGGTGGCGCAGTGGTGGTGCCGGCCGTGGGGTTGGGGGAGGAACCACGACGAGACGACGGCCAGCAAGACGGCGGAATGACCGAATAGCCCCCCTGGCCCCTGCGTACTGCCGTCAGACTGTGCGGGCCGTTGGATTGACTGACTCGAGTTGCCGTGGCTCTGTTTGTTGCTTCTACGCTTCCGCTGATGCTGAGCCCCAGAAGTACTCCCCCTCCGCTTCCCCTTTTTCGCTTTTTTAACAACATCCGGTCTATTCTTCATCTATCATGTCAGTACAAAACACTAGTAGAAGTGACAAATAAATTCAGGTTTTAGACTACCTCTTTTCCGAAATTCATTCAGATCTTTTATTAAAGTTTAGCATAAGTACAAAGCATCTAAAACATAATAAAAATTACATTGAGATTCTAAGACCCCAAACAATCACTACTGCTGCCAGAGCAAGCCGCCGACGCGTAGTTGTCGTCGTTCCCCTACCGGAGCCGGCTTGACCTTGTCGATGACAGCCGGGAAGTCTTCGTACACATGCCCCTAAGGGCCACCGCCTGAAGTCGTTGTCGTCGCCGTTGAACCCTTCATGGATCTGAAGCATCTGACGCCAAATCTCGCCATAAGATGAGAAACCCTAATCTCACCGCCCCAAAAAGACAATAGGAACCTACGCCGGAGCTCCGTTTACTACATCCAAATGGACGAACTCGAGGAGGATCAGAGCCTGGAACACAAACTTAAAGAAGTAGCGCCGCCATCCGCCGCGCCGCACCTAGGAGGACTAAAAAAAACCTAACATAAACTACTAACCGGAGCGGACGCAACGGGATTCCCCTTCCCGCCACTGGCCGTCGGAGCAACAGACAGAGGTGAGGCGAATCCACGGACTCATCGGTGAAATTTGAAGGAGAAAGTTTGCCCTAGCCACCTAGGGTCCAAGGGTTTTAGACTACCTCTAGACACACAAATAAGGACTGTATCCATCGAAGATTAACATAGACCGAATCTCGCGAGATTCTTTTTGGTTTATTGGGATCATGTAAAATCACATCAATTAAGGGGGAAAAAGAGGAAATAATTAAGTAAGAAAGTTCTAATACTATGTGCATGGAACCCTCAATAAAAATTACTACGTGCATGGTCCTCTTACTCATTCATGCCTTGGTGGGGTTTATATTGGAAAATTACATAATTAAATATGAACAAAGCTATATTATTATTATTATTACTACTACTACTACTACTAACATATAATTTATTATTATATTTGCATATTTCATAGTTGTAGAATGTTTATTATATATGAGTAGTATGGATGATGCATTTTAATGTGTGTCTTTTCTGAACTTTATTTTGCATCCTTATTATAGCTTTGTATTTCTCTCCGATCTATCCGTTTAATTTGGCCAACTAGATTGATTTATCTTCAGCAGGAGAGGTGCCTTGTAATTGGTTCAATCTTGCAGTGTCGTCACCCAGTGACAGAAGGGGTGGCGAGACACGTTGTATTGTTGCATTTAAATGTAAAAGAATGGGGTTTATTCATACTGATTGGGTTTACTTTGTCTACATCATGTTATCATACTTCATGCATTACTCTGTTTGCCATGAACTTAATACCTAGAGAGGGAAGCACAGAAGCGCTCTCAAACTGGAGTAATAGTAGTAGATGCAGAATTTTTTCGGTCTACTTGTCACGGACGTGATGCCTATCTATGTGATTGTTGCCATCAATAACATCATAACTACACATTGTTTTATCAATTGCCCAACAGTAATTTGTTTACCCACAGTATGCTATGTGTTCGAGAGAGAAGCCTTTAGGGAAAACTATGCCCCCCAGGTCTACTTAATCATATTGCTAGAAGCCAAAAATATTTGCTGCAATTTTTTTACTTTTCTTTTTATATATCTATCACCATCAGAATTATCCTTGCAAGTAATGAGTTCAGCGGGATTGACAACCCTCTTGCCCGCGTTGGGTGCAAGTGTTTGCTTTTGTGTGTGTAGGTGCTGAAGACGCAAATTTGTGTGGTTCTCCTATTGGTTCGATAACCTTTGTTCTCACTGAGGGAGTTACTTCTCTACTACTATATTGCTTCACCCTTTCTCTTCACGAAAAATGCCAACACATCTCACAAGTAGCACATCGCAGTTAGTGTTGGGGAACGTAGCATGCAATTTCAAAAAAATTCCTACGATCACGCAAGATCTATTTAGGAGATGCATAGCAACGAGAGGGGGAGAGTGTGTCCACGTACCCTCGTAGACCGAAAGCGGAAGCGTTAGGTTAACGTGGTTGATGTAGTCGGACATCTTCGCGATCCAACCGATCAAGTACCGAACGTATGGCACCTCCGAGTTCAGCACACGTTCAGCTCGATGACGTCCCTCGAACTCTTGATCCAGCAGAGGGTCGAGCGAGAGTTTCGTCAGCACGACGGTGTGGTGACGGTGATGGTGATGTGATCCGCGCTGGGATTCGCCTAAGCACTACGTGAATATGACCAGAGGAGTAAACTGTGGAGGGAGACGCCGCATACGGCTTGGAACAATTGGTGTATCTCCAAGGGGTGCCCTTCCCACGTATATAAAGGAGGGAGAGGGAGGAGGCCGGCCCTATGGGGGCGCCAAGAGGGGGGAGTCCTACTAGGACTCCCAGCCCTAGTAGGATTCGCCCCCCCCCCCTCTTATTCCTTCTCATGGAGGGGGAAAAGGGGGAAGGGAGAGGGAAGAGGAGAAGGAAAGGGGGGCGCGCCCCCTCCCCTAGTCCAATTCGGACTCCCTATGAGAGGGGGGCGCGACCACCCCTTGTGGGCTGCCTCCCCTCTCCCCTATGGCCCATGTAGGCCCAATACTTCTCCGGGGGGGGCCCTCGGTACTCCGAAAAACACCCGAACCATTCGGTGTCTAAATACTGCCGTCCAATATATCAATGTTTACCTCTCGACCATTTCGAGACTCCTCGTCATGTCCGTGATCTCATCTGGGACTTCGAACAATCTTCGGTCACCAAAACACATAACTCATAATACAAATCGTCATCGAACGTTAAGCATGTGGACCCTACAGGTTCGAGAACTATGTAGACATGACCGAGACACATCTCCGATCAATAACCAACAGCAGAACATGGATGCTCATATTGGTTCCTACATATTCTACGAAGATCTTTATCGGTCAAACCGCAATGACAACAGACGTTATTCCCTTTGTCATCGATATGTTACTTGCCCGAGATTCGATCGTCGGTATCATCATACCTAGTTCAATCTCGTTACTGGCAAGTCTTTTTACTCGTTCCGTAATGCATCATCCCGCAACTAACTCATTAATCACATTACTTGCAAGGCTTATCATGATGTGCATTACCGAGAGGGCCCAGAGATACCTCTCAGATACTCGGAGTGACAAATCCTAATCTCGATCTATGCCAACCCAACAAACACCTTCGGAGACACCTGTAGAGCATCTTTATAATCACCCAGTTACGTTGTGACGTTTGATAGCACACAAGGTGTTCCTCCGGTATTCGGGAGTTGCATAATCTCATAGTCAAAGGAATATGTATTTGACATGAAGAAAGCAATAGCAATAAAACTTAACGATCATTATAAGCTAACGGATGGGTCTTGTCCATCACATCATTCTCCTAATGATGTGATCACGTTCATCAAATGACAACACATGTCTATGGTTAGGAAACTTAACCATCTTTGATTAACGAGCTAGTCAAGTAGAGGCATACAAGGGACAGTCTGTTTTGTCTATGTATTCACACATGCATCAAGTTTCCACTTAATACAATTCTAGCATGAATAATGAACATTTATCATGATATAAGGAAATATAAATAACAACTTATTATTGCCTCTAGGGCATATTTCCTTCAGTCTCTCACTTGCGTTAGAGTCAATAATCTAGATTACACAGTAATGATTCTAGCACCCATGGAGTCTTGGTGTTGATCATGTTTTGTTCATGGAAGAGGCTTAGTCAACGAGTCTGCAATATTTAGATCCGTGTGTATTTTGCAAATCTCTATGTCTCCCTCCTTGACTTGATCGCGGATGGAGTTGAAGCGTCTCTTGATGTGTTTGGTTCTCTTGTGAAATCTGGATTCCTTTGCTAAGGCAATTGCTCCAGTATTATCACAAAATATTTTCACTGGACCCGATGCACTAGGTATTACACCTAGATCGGATGTGAACTCCTTCATCCAAAATCCTTCATTTTTTGCTTCTGAAGCAGTTATGTACTTGATGACCCACAAGTATAGGGGATCTATCGTAGTCCTTTCGATAAGTAAGAGTGTCGAACCCAACGAGGAGCAGAAGGAAATGATAAGCAGTTTTCAGTAAGGTATTCTCTACAAGCACTGAAATTATCGGTAATAGATAGTTTTGTGATAAGGTAATTTGTAACGGGTAACAAGTAATAAAAGTAAATAAGGTGCAGCAAGATGGCCCAATCCTTTTTGTAGCAAAGGACAAGCATGGACAAACTCTTATATAAAGAAAAGCGCTCCCGAGGACACATGGGAATTATCATCAAGCTAGTTTTCATCACGCTCATATGATTCGCGTTTGGTACTTTGATAATTTGATATGTGGGTGGACCGGTGCTTTGGTACTGCCCTTCATTGGACAAGCATCCCACTTATGATTAACCCCTCTTGCAAGCATCTGCAACTACAAAAGAAGTATTAAGGTAAACCTAACCATAGCATTAACATATGGATCCAAAACAGCCCCTTACGAAGCAACTCATAATCTAGGGTTTAAACTTCTGTCACTCTAGCAACCCATCATCTACTTATTACTTCCCAATGCCTTCCTCTAGGCCCAAACAACGGTGAAGTGTCATGTAGTCGACGTTCACATGACACCACTAGAGGAGAGACAACATACATCTCATCGAAATATCGAACGAATACCAAATTCACATGACTACTTATAGCAAGACTTCTCCCATGTCCTCAGGAACAAATGTAACTACTCACAAATCATATTCATGTTCATAATCAGAGGGGTATTAATATGCATAAAGGATCTGAACATATGATCTTCCACCGAATAAACCAAATAGCATCAACTACAAGGAGTAATCAACACTACTAGCAACCCACAGGTACCAATCTGAGGCTTTGGGACAAAGATTGGATACAAGAGATGAACTAGGGTTTGAGATGAGATGGTGCCGGTGAAGATGTTGATGGAGATTTACCCCCTCCCTATGGGAGGATCGATGGTGATGATGATGGTGATGATTTCCCCCTCCCAGAGGGAAGTTTCCCTGGCAGAACAGCTCCGCCGGAGCCCTAGATTGGTTCCGCCAAGTTTCTGCCTCGTGGCGGCGGAGTTTCGTCCTGTGAGCTTGCTTATGATTTTTTTCCTGGACGAAAGACCTCATATAGAAGAATATGGGCACCAGAGGGCTGCCAGGGGGCTCACAAGGCAGGGGGCGCCCCCAGGGGGTAGGGCGCGCCCCCACCCTCGTGGATGGTGGGTGGCCCCCCTCTGGTACTTCCTTCGCCCAATATTTTTCATATATTCTGAAACGTGCTCCTGTGAAGTTTTAGGACTTTTGGAGTTGTGCAGAATAGGTCTCTAATATTTGCTCCTTTTCCAGCCCAAAATTCCAGCTGTCGGCATTCTCCCTCTTCATGTAAACCTTGTAAAATAAGAGAGAATAGACATAAATATTGTGACATAATGTGTAATAACAGCCCATAATGCAATAACTATCGATATAAAAGCATGATGCAAAATGGACGTATCAATTCCCCCAAGCTTAGACCTTGTTTGTCCTCAAGCGGAAGCCGAAATCGAAAAATATGTCCACATGTTTAGAGATAGAGGTGTCGATAAAATAAGATACAGACATGAGGGTATCATGATCATTCTTATAACAGCAATATATATATAGTGATACTATTCATCACCCAGGGTGTAGAATAAATTATTCTTCACCCGACGTAATCTTACGACCGCTTCATAAATAAATTACATTTGAAATACAAATAGTTACATTTATATTGATTCACTATGTAAAATTTGATACAAGAAAACAAAAAAATACGTTATAAGACCAGAAATATCGCATTTTATGTATGTTTTACACTATGTTTTACGTTCGTAATTTTACGTAACATAAAATATTTTTTACGGCGAGTATATATTTTCTTACGTTCTCTTTTGACGTATGAAATAAGACAAAATTTATGGAACCTAAAAATATGGTGCATTGACGTCAAAATAGAGAGGGGTGAAGAATAACTATTCCTCACTCAGGGTGACGAATAGCGCGACCCTATATACATAAAAACTATCATTTAGTCTTTCACAATTTCTAACACTCATGCAATATTTATGGGTATGAAGTTTTAGTCGAACACAGAGAAAGATAGGGGCTTATAGTTTTGCCTCCCAACCTTTTACCTCAAGGGTAATGTCAACAATAATAGTTCATGAAAACTCACATCCAATTAGCTATATATCAGGATCTTTCCAACACACTTCAGTCTCCCACTTGCATTAGAGTCAATAATCTAGATTACACAGTAATGATTCTAGCACCCATGGAGTCTTGGTGTTGATCATGTTTTGCTCATGGAAGAGGCTTAGTCAACGGGTCTGCAATATTTAGATCCGTGTGTATTTTGCAAATCTCTGTGTCTCCCTCCTTGACTTGATCGCGGATGGAGTTGAAGCGTCTCTTGATGTGTTTGGTTCTCTTGTGAAATCTGGATTCCTTTGCTAAGGCAATTGCTCCAGTATTGTCACAAAAGATTTTCACTGGACCCGATGCACTAGGTATTACACCTAGATCGGATATGAACTCCTTCATCCAGAATCCTTCATTTTTTGCTTCCGAAGCAGCTATGTACTTGATGACCCACAAGTATAGGGGATCTATCGTAGTCCTTTCGATAAGAAAGAGTGTCGAACCCAACGAGGAGCAGAAGGAAATGATAAGCAGTTTTCAGTAAGGTATTCTCTACAAGCACTGAAATTATCGGTAATAGATAGTTTTGTGATAAGGTAATTTGTAACGGGTAACAAGTAATAAAAGTAAATAAAGTGCAGCAAGATGGCCCAATCCTTTTTGTAGCAAAGGACAAGCATGGACAAACTCTTATATAAAGAAAAGCGCTCCCGGGGACACATGGGAATTATCATCAAGCTAGTTTTCATCACGCTCATATGATTCGCGTTTGGTACTTTGATAATTTGATATGTGGGTGGACCGGTGCTTGAGTACTGCCCTTCATTGGACAAGAATCCCACTTATGATTAACCCCTCTTGCAAGCATCTGCAACTACAAAAGAAGTATTAAGGTAAACCTAACCATAGCATTAACATATGGATCCAAAACAGCCCCTTACGAAGCAACTCATAATCTAGGGTTTAAACTTCTGTCACTCTAGCAACCCATCATCTACTTATTACTTCCCAATGCCTTCCTCTAGGCCCAAACAACGGTGAAGTGTCATGTAGTCGACGTTCACATGACACCACTAGAGGAGAGACAACATACATCTCATCGAAATATCGAACGAATACCAAATTCACATGACTACTTATAGCAAGACTTCTCCCATGTCCTCAGGAACAAATGTAACTACTCACAAATCATATTCATGTTCATAATCAGAGGGGTATTAATATGCATAAAGGATCTAAACATATGATCTTCCACCGAATAAACCAAATAGCATCAACTACAAGGAGTAATCAACACTACTAGCAACCCACAGGTACCAATCTGAGGCTTTGGGACAAAGATTGGATACAAGATATGAACTAGGGTTTAAGATGAGATGGTGCCGGTGAAGATGTTGATGGAGATTTACCCCCTCCCTATGAGAGGATCGATGGTGATGACGATGGTGATGATTTCCCCCTCCCAGAGGGAAGTTTCCCTGACAGAACAGCTCCGCCGGAGCCCTAGATTGGTTCCGCCAAGTTTCTGCCTCGTGGCGGCGGAGTTTCGTCCCGTGAGCTTGCTTATGATTTTTTTCCTGGACGAAAGACCTCATATAGAAGAAGATGGGCACCAGAGGGCACCAGAGACCTCATATAGGATTTTTCCTCCCCCAAGCTTAGACCTCGTTTGTCCTCAAGCGGAAGCCGAAATCGAAAAATATGTCCACATGTTTAGAGATAGAGGTGTCGATAAAATAAGATACGGACATGAGGGTATCATGATCATTCTTATAACAGCAATATATATATATATATATAGTGATACTATTCATCACCCAGGGTGCAGAATAAATTATTCTTCACCCGACGTAATCTTACGACCGCTTCATAAATAAATTACATTTGAAATACAAATAGTTACATTTATATTGATTCACTATGTAAAATTTGATACAAGAAAACAAAAAAATATGTTATAAGACCAGAAATATCGCATTTTATGTATGTTTTACACTATGTTTTACGTTCGTAATTTTAAGTAACATAAAATATATTTTTACGGCAAGTATATATTTTCTTACGTTCTCTTTTTACGTATGAAATAAGACAAAATTTATGGAATCTAAAAATATGGTGCATTGACGTCAAAATAGAGAGGGGTGAAGAATAACTATTCCTCACCCAGGGTGACGAATAGCGCGACCCTATATGTATAAAAACTATCATTTAGTCTTTCACAATTTCTAACACTCATGCAATATTTATGGGTATGAAGTTTTAGTCGGACACAGAGAAAGATAGGGGCTTATAGTTTTGACTCCCAACATTTTACCTCAAGGGTAATGTCAACAATAATAGTTCATGAAAACTCACATCCAATTAGCTATATATCAGGATCTTTCAACACATTGTGCTTGCCAAGAGATAAAATTTAAAAAGGAAAGGTGAAGATCACCATGACTCTTGTATGAAGTATAAGACAAGAATAAAAGATAGGCCCTTCGCAGAGGGAAGCAGAGGTTGCCATGTGCTTTTATGGTTGGATGCACAAAATCTTAATGCGAAAAAACATCACTTTATATTGCCACTTGTGATATGGACCTTTATTATGCAGTCCGTCGCTTTTATTTCTTCCACATCACAAGATCGTATAAAGCTTATTTTCTCCACACTAATAAATCATACATATTTAGAGAGCAATTTTTATTGCTTGCAACAATGACAACTTACTTGAAGGATCTTACTCAATCCATAAGTAGATATGGTGGACTCTCATGGCGAAACTGGGTTTAAGTATATTTGGAAGCACAAGTAGTATCTCTACTTGGTGCAAAGAATTTGGCTAGCATGAGAGGAAAAGGCAAGGTCAACATGTTGGATGATCCATGACAATATAATTTATTTCGGATGTAAGAAAACATAACTCATTACGTTGTCTTCCTTGTCCAACGTCAACTCTTTAGCATGTCATATTTTAATGAGTGCTCACAATCATAAAAGATGTCCAAGATAGTGTATTTATATGTGAAGACCTCTCTTTCTTTATTACTTTTTATTAATTGTTACGATGACCAAAACTATGTTTATCAACTCTCAACAACTTTTATTCATCATACCCTTTATATGTGAATTCATTACTCTCCATAAGATCCATATGATCTCTTTATTTCTTTTTATTCTCTCTCTTTTATTTTATTTCCTCAAGATCATAACAAGATAATCAAGCCCTTGATTCAACACTAATATTTATTATATATATAGCTCACGGACTCGATTTCATAGAAGGATCATAAAGCAAAACTCAAAACTAGATCATACTAAAACTTTATTCTACTAGATCAAGATATTACCAAAAGGATCGAACTAAGAAAAAGGTAAAGATAAAAGTGTGATGGTGATACGATACCGGGGCACTCCCCTAAGCTTGGCAGTTGCCAAGGGGAGTGCCCATACCCATGTGTTTATGTCTCCTTCCTCGGAGGTAGTGACGATGGAGTCGTTGATGATGTAGGCTTGTCGTCCATATTCCAAGGCATAGGCTCACCATCATAAAAGGATGATCGAGTCTCCGGGATCCTCGAATCTGCAGCCAAACTCATCCTCTTGAGTCTATATTCATACTCACAGTTTTGGTTTTGCGGGTCATAGATCTGGGCTCAGAGATGCTCAATTTTCTCGTGAAGCTTGAAGATGGTCTCTCCGATGTTCCTAGCATCTTGCTTGGTGGTGGTGGTGAATGAGGGAGTCTTGGATTAGGGGGTCCTCAGACAACCGGACTATATACTTTGGCCAGACTGTTGTACTATGAAGATACAAGATTGAAGACTTCGTCCCGTGTCCGGGTGGGACTCTCCTTTGCGTGGAAGGCAAGCTTGGTAATTCGGATATGTAGATCTACTCCCTTGTAACCAACTCTATGTAACCCTAGACCCCTCCGGTGTCTATATAAACTGGAGGGTTTAGTCCGTAGGACAACAACAATCATAATCATAGGCTAGCTTCTAGGGTTTAGCCTCTACGATCTCATGGTAGATCAACTCTTGTAATACTCATATCAATAAGATCAATCAAGCAGGAAGTAGGGTATTACCTCCATCGAGAGGGCCCGAACCTAGGTAAACATTGTGTCCCTCGCCTCCTATTACCATCAGCCTTAGACGCACAGTTCGGGACCCCCTACCCGAGATCCGCCGGTTTTGACACCGACATTGGTGCTTTCATTGAGAGTTCCACTGTGACGTCACGATAAGGCTTGATGGCTCGTCTTGTTGTCAAGGACAACATTACCTCTGGGGGAGCCCTGGCTGTAGGCCAAACTCCCCGACTAGGCGGCTTCATCATGACCGCCCGTTCGGCCGTCGCGCCAACGATGACTTCTCGAGTCATCAAAAACAGCCTCCACGTCGGCTCGGGATTCACCGAGCAGATGGATCCAATGGAGCTCTCTTCCTTGAATGAGCTCTTGGATCACATCGCCGCCTTGGGAGTCGCTACGGACTATGATCGGATCGGGCTTAAACCCGACCAAAGGGAGATTAACTCTCCGCCGGTCACCCATCATATAGCGGTGGTGGAGGAGCAAGCGATTCTTCCTCTATTTTGAGGACAAACTATGTCTGGATTCCCGAGCTCTCCGAGCTGGATACCCGTCTACGGGAGGACATGGCCCAAGCTTCAAACCTAGAATCGGACAGCGGGCCAGAACTATGGGGCAACATTCTAGAGCCCGAACTGCCAAGCTCAGAAACTCCTCTGCCCCTGGGTCTCAGATCGGGTCAGGGTTTGGACCTAAATCTACCCACCCACCCTCACATAAGCGATCTTTCCCACATTACACAAGAGCCCCAAGAGACAGTACATCACTATTGGGCCAGATTCCTCCTTGTAATGAGCAAGGTCAAGGACTGTCGCGAGGAAGACGCAATTTCATTCTTTTGCAAAAATTGCACGGACAAGGGAATCCTCAACGCCATAAGTCGCCGTGACATAGTACACTTCGCTAACTTGGCGGCCATAGTACAGAAGTACTGTGCGATGGAAAGCACCTGGAAAACCCAAACAAAATTCTGGGATCCTCCGGCTCTCACTAAACCCTTCGTCCGAACTAAAAGGGTGTACTCTCGTAAGTCACCTGATCCAATTACAAAGAAACCAAAGCCCACTACAGGGCGTGGAACCGTATTGGAGGGATGGCTCAATGGACCATGGAAAATTCACAGTACACCGGATACCATGCCAACACATAGCCTTAGAGCATGTTGGATACTCCGGCAGGTGGCCAAGAGCGGCGAGGATCTCCTCATCAACAATACCATAGAGAACCATCCCGTGGAAAATAATAATACAGTACTGACAGTCTTCGAGACTTTCTCCTCAAATAATCATTGCAAGCGAGCACTCCGCAGCCTCGCCGAAGTCTTCCACGTTGCAACAATAAATCCATGGAACGACACGGCTATAACCTTCAATGCCAGTGACGAACCTCAATTCCGAACAGCCCGAGCACCAGTCGCTTTGGTCCTTAGTCCAATTGTGGACGGCTTCCGGCTTACTAAAGTGCTCATGGACGGTGGCAGCGGATTAAACCTCATCTATGAGGAGACTCTTAGCAAAATGGAAATAGACAAGAGCCGCATTGAGCAAAGCAGCACGACCTTCAGAGGAATAATCCCTAGTCGGGAGGCACGATGCGCTGGAAAAATCACACTAGATGTGGTATTCGGCACGCTGGAGAATTATAGGTCCGAAGAATTACATTCCAAGTGGCTCCGTTTAGTAGCGGATACCACACCCTTTTAGGGCGGGAGGCATTCACGATCTTCCAAGCTATACCCCATTACGGGTACATGAAGCTCAAGATGCCCGGGCCCAATGGAATCATCACTCTAGCTAGTGATCCGGACATAGCACTCCATGCCAAAAATAAAACCGCCGCACTGACCCTCGAGGCGTTATCCGAAGCCCTCACGGCCGAAGAATTAACTGCGCTGCGCTCCACAGTGGACAGGGACGACGTGATACTCGACAAAAGACCCAAGCCCACCTCTTTTAAACCAGCGGACGAAGCAGTCAAATTCCAGGTCCACCCAACGGACCCTACAAAAACAGCATCCATCGGGGCACAGCTGAACCCCACAACAGACGCTGCACTACGGGAGTTCTTGCGTGAGAATTGGGACATCTTCGCCTGGCATCCTTCAGACATGCTAGGAATCCCAAGCAGGCTGGCCGAGCATAGCCTAAACATTCTAAAGGGATTCAAGCCGGTCAAGAAGACTCTTCGGTGTTTCTCAGAGGCTAAGCGACAAGCCATGGGAGAAGAGCTAGCCAAGTTACTCGAGGCCGGATTCATTAGAGCAATAAAACACCCGGACTGGCTAGCAAACTTGGTGATGGTACCAAAGAAGGACAAATCCTGGCGCCTATGTGTCGATTTCGAGGACCTTAACAAGGCTTGCCCCAAGGATCCCTCCCCCCCGCATCGATCAAATTATCGACGCTACTGCAGGACACGACTCATTGTGTTTCCTCGACGCATACTCTGGATACCATCAAATCAAGATGGTGGAGTCCGATCAAGCCGCAATGACATTCATTACTCCATACGGCCCCTTCTGTTTTAACACCATGCCTTTTGGGCTCAAAAACGCCGGTGCAACCTATCAACGCATGATTCAGACATGCCTGGAAACACAAATCGACAAAACAGTGGAGGCATATATAGACGATGTGGTCATTAAAACCAGACACGTCGAATCCTTAATACACGACTTGAGGCTTATGTTCGACAATCTCCGAACATATGACATCAAGCTCAATCCGGAAAAATGCGTTTTCGGCGTGCCCGCCGGAAAGCTCTTGGGCTTCATCGTTTCCAATAGAGGAATTGAAGCAAATCCGGCTAAAATCCGAGCTCTCTCACAGTTGGCCATCCCAACAGATCTCAAGCAAATCCGGAAATTAACTGGATGCGTGGCCGCCTTAAGCCGCTTTATCTCCCGATTGGGAGAAAAGGCATTACCTCTTTATCGCCTTCTTCGGCGCACCAAACACTTCGAGTGGACGGATGCGGCCACGGCCGGATTGGAAGAAATAAAAGCCCTCTTGGCCAGCAACCCAATCTTGGCCGCGCCAAATATCGGCGAACCAATGCTGTTATATATAGCGGCAACACACCAGGTTGTAAGCGCAGTGCTCGTCGTCGAACGAGAGACGGACGGACATAAGTTCCCGCTTCAAAAGCCGGTATACTACGTATCCACTATCCTCACTCCATGCAAATCACGGTATCCACATTATGAAAAGATAGCATACGCGGTCTTCATGGCATCCCGAAAACTACCACACTACTTTCAAGAGTGTTCAATTACGGTGGCCTCTGAAGTACCACTCAACGACATAATAAATAACCGCGATGCCATGGGCCGGATTGCTAAATGGGCTATTGAGCTCCTCCCGTTCGACATAACATACAAAGCACGGCGAGCCATTAAGTTGCAAGTACTGGCTGATTTCGTCGCCGAATGGACAGAAGCCGAACTCCCTAAAGAGTACGGCGCGTACTCCAATTGGATCATGCACTTCGACGGCTCTAAGATGCTGGCTGGTCTGGGGGCAGGCGTCGTCCTGACATCCCCCACCGGAGATACAATCCAATGCATACTCCAAATATTATACACAGACTCCAACAATGCAGCAGAATATGAGGCCTTGTTGCATGGTCTCCGGATGGCAGTCTCCACGGGCATTCAATGCCTAGAGGTGCGTGGGGATTCGAACCTCACAATATCTCAAATAAATGGAGACTTTGACGCCAAGGACCCAAAAATGGCGGCTTACCGCAATGACGTCCTCAAAATGTCAGCTCGGTTCGAGGGGCTCGAATTCCACCATGTGGCCCGAGAAAACAATCAAGCGGCAGATATCCTCGCCCGCATCGGCGCTAAGCGCGACCCTGTCCCACCTAATATCTTCTTGGAAAGGCTGTTTAAGCCATCCGTGGTGTGGGAAGGGGAGACCGGCAACAACAGTCCGGATCCGGCCACAACACCAGATCCCGAGCACTCTGACGTAATCGGAGGCTCCGCCACCGAAATAACACCTTCGGCCCACGTGATTATGGCTGTCATCGCCCCGTGGACAAAACCCTTCTTGGCTTACCTAAATAGGCAAGAACCCCCTGAGGACCCAAACGAGGCACATTGCATTGTGCGGCGGTCTAAAGCCTACAAGGTCCACGAGGGAGAGCTTTATAAGAAAAGCGCTACCGGAGTACTTCAAATGTGCATCTCCGAAGAGGAAGGACGACAACTTTTGGCAGAAATTCATGCTGGACTCGGCGGCCATCACGCCGCAGCTCGGGCCCTTGTAAGCAAGGCATTCCATACAGGTTTCTACTGGCCGACAGCCCGAGCAGACGCACAGGACCTCGTCCAACATTGCATCGGTTGCCAGCCTTTTGCAAACCAAAGCCATATGCCACCTACCGCTCTCCAAACAATCCCCATTACTTGGCCCTTTGCAGTCCGGGGGCTTGATATGGTCGGACCCCTTAAAGGAGGAATCCATAAGAAAAAGTACCTATTGGTCATGGTGGATAAATTCACCAAATGGATAGAAGCCAAACCAGTTAAAACGGCCGAGTCCGGACCAGTGATAGACTTCATATCCGGGGTTGTACACCGTTATGGTATCCCCCACAACATCATAATCGATAACGGCTCGAACTTTACAGCTGACGAGGTAAAAACTTGGTGCAGCAACATGGGCATTAAGCTCAATTATGCCTCCGTCTATCACCCCCAAACAAAGTCAAGTCGAATGAGAAAATGGTCTTATTATGAGCAGCATTAAACCCAGATTAGTGTGATCCTTGAAGGAATCAGATACGCACTGGGTTGAGGAGCTCGACTCCGTACTATGGGGGCTAAGGACCACGCCGAATCGCACTACCGGATACACACCGTTTTTTATGGTGTACGGCGCAGAGGCGGTACTGCCCTGCGACATCATTCATGACTCACCTCGAGTGCGCATGTACAAAGAGAAAGAAGCCAAGCTCGATCGGCAGGACAGTTTAGACGCCCTGGAGGAGGAGCGTGACGTTGCAAAAGCCCGCTCCGCATTCTATCAGCAATAGGCTCGACGGTATCAAAGCAGAGAAGTACGGGCCAAAACTTATAACGTTGGCGAACTCGTTCTACGCCTACCAGAGAAGAAAAAGGACGAGCTCAAGCCCAAATGAGAAGGTCCCTTCATCATTGACAAAGTTCTAACCGGTGGAGCGTACTGTCTGCGAGATGCATCGGACAATCGACTCGAGCCAAACCCATGGAACGCGGCCGGACTTCGAAGATTCTACGCCTAGTGCCGGACTCTGTGTTCATCTCCTTACCTCCGCCTTTATATACATATATATATATATATCCGCTATTTGTCTTTCTTTCTTTCTTCCCTTTTTCTTCACGGCCTTAAAAGGTTAAAATGTATCTTGACTACACAATCTTGACGCGCCATGCGTGCTCATTATACCTGGGGGCTTCTTATACAGAAGCTTAATATAATTATGTTCCGGGCTCTATGCCCCCTGCACATGTGTTACTTTTCCACATGTACCTTTTCTTTGCCATTATATGCATCGATATGACTTAAGTTTTGGCCAAGTTGGGTTGCCTGGCTCTTGTGTTTATGCCCTGCGTTCCCGTTAATTCGGCTAGGGCATAAGGGAAGCACCTCTGCGATTGTTACTGCCGGGTCAGCCGGATGTGTACTCATACGTCTCCAACGAATCTATAATTTTTGATTGTTCCATGCTATTATATTATCAACCTTGGATGTTTTATATGCATTTATATGGTATTTTATATGATTTTTGGGACTAACCTATTAACCAGAGCCCAGTGCCAATTTCTATTTTCCCCTTGTTTAAGTGTTTCGCAGAAAAGGAATATCAAACGAAGTCCAAATGGAATGAAACCTTCGGAAAAGTTATTTTTGGAAAGAAAGCAATACAGGAGACTTGGAGTGCACGTCAGGGGATCAACGAGGAGAGCACGAGGCAGGGGCACACCCTTGCTACGTCTTGAGCTTGCGTTGGTTTTCCCCGAAGAGGAAGGGATGATGCAGCAGAGTAGCGTAAGTATTTCCCTTAGTTTTGGAGAACCAAGGTATCAATCCAGTAGGAGGCCACGCGCAAGTCCCTTGTACCTACACAACACAAAGAGATCAACGCAACCAACGCGATTAGGGGTTGTCAATCCCTTCACGGTCACTTACGGAAGTGAGGTTCGATAGATAATATTTTTGGTATTTTTGATATAAAGATGCAAAGTGAAAAGTAAAAGGCAAAGTAAAAACAAAACAAGATTAAAGTGATGGAGATTGATATGATGAGAATAGACCCGGGGGCCATAGGCTTCACTAGTGGCTTCTCTCGAGAGCATAAGTTTTCTACGGTGGGTGAACAAATTACTGTTGAGCAATTGACAGAATTGAGCATAGTTATGAGAATATCTAGGCATGATCATGTATATAGGCATCACATCCGTGACAAGTAGATCGAAACGATTCTGCATCTACTACTATTACTCCACTCATCGACCGCTATCCAGCATGCATCTAGAGTATTAAGTTAAAAGCAGAGTAACGCTTTAAGCAAGATGGCATGATGTAGAGAGATAAATTCATGCAATATGAAATAAACCCCATCTTGTTATCCTCGATGGCAACGATATAATACGTGTCTAGCTGCCCCTTCTATCACTGGGAAAGAACACCGCAAGATCGAACCCAAAGCTAAGCACTTCTCCCATGGCAAGAACTACCAATCTAGTTGGCCAAACCAAACGGATAATTCGAAGAGACTTGCAAAGATAACCAATCATACATAAAAGAATTCAGAGAAGATTCAAATATTGTTCATAGATAGACTTGATCATAAACCCACAATTCATCGGTCTCAACAAACACACCGCAAAATAAGAAGATTACATCGAATAGATCTCCACAAGAGAGGGGGAGAACATTGTATTGAGATCCAAAAATAGAGAAGAAGCCATCTAGCTACTAACTATGGACCCGAAGGTCTGAGGTAAACTACTCACACTTCATCGGAGAGGCTAGGATGATGCAGAAGCCCTCCGTGATGACGGCCCTCTTCCGGCGGAGCTCCGGAACAGGCCCCAAGACGGGATCTCATGGATACAGAAAGTTGCGGCGGTGGAATTAGGTTTTTGGCTCCTGTTCTGATCGTTTGGGGGTACGTGTGTATATATAGGAGGAAGAAGTACGCCGGAGGAGCAACGAGGGGCCCACGAGGTAGGGGGCGCGCCCTAGGGGGGGCGCCCCCCACCCTCGTGACCGCCTCTTTTGTTCCTTGGAGCAGGGTCCAAGTCTCCTGGATCACGTTCGGTGAGAAAATCACGTTCCCGAAGATTTTATTCCGTTTGGACTCCGTCTGATATTCTATTTCTTCGAAACACTGAAATAGGCAAAAAACAACAATTCTGGGCTGGGCCTCCGGTTAATAGGTTAGTCCCGAAAATAATATAAAAGTGGAAAATAAAGCCCAATATAGTCCAAACAGTAGATAATATAGCATGGAGCAATCAAACATTATAGATACGTTGGAGACATATCAGGCATCCCCAAGTTTAATTCTTGCTCGTCCTCGAGTAGGTAAATGATAAAAAGAGAATTTTTGATGCGGAGTGCTACTTTGCATAATTTCAATGCAAAATTTCTTAATTGTGGTATGGATATTCAGATTATAAAGATTCAAGACAAAAGTTCATATTGACATAAAGAATAATAACACTTCAAGCATACTAATAAAGTAATTATGTCTTCTCAAAATAACATGGCCAAAGAAAATTATCCCTACAAAATCATATAGTCTGGCTATGCTCTATCTTCACCACACAAAGTATTTAAATCATGCACAACCCTGATGACAAGCCAAGCAATTGTTTCATACTCTAACTTTTTCAAAACTTTTTCAATCTTCACGCAATACATGAGCGTGAGCCATGGACATAGCACTATGTGGAATAGAATGGTGGTTGTGGAGAATACAAAAAGAGGGCAAGATAGTCTCACATCAACTAGGCGTATCAACGGGCTATGGAGATGCCCATCAATAGATATCAATGTGAGTGAGTAGGGATTGCCATGCAACGGATGCACTAGAGCTATAAGTATATGAAAGCTCATCAAAAGAAACTAAGTGGTTGTGCATCCAACTCGCTTGCTCACGAAGACCTAGGGCAATTTGAGGAAGCCCATCATTGGAATACGTAAGCCAAGTTCTATAATGAAAAATTCCCACTAGTATATGAAAGTGACATAACGAGGGACTCTCTATCATGAAGATCATGGTGCTACTTTGAAGCACAAGTGTGGTAAAAGGATAGTAACATTGTCCCTTCTCTCTTTTTCTCTCATTTTTTTATTTGGGCCTTTTCTCCTTTTTTTATGGCCTCTTTTTTTTGTCCGGAGTCTCATCCCGACTTATGGGGGAATCATAGTCTCCATCATCCTTTCCTCACTTGGGACAATGCTCTAGAAAATGATGATCATCACACTTTTATTTTTCTTACAACTCAACAATTACAACTCGATACTTAGAACAAATATGACTCAATATGAATGCCTCCGGCGGTGTACCGGGATATGCAATGAATCAAGAGTGACATGTATGAAAGAATTATGAATGGTGGCTTTGCCACAAATACGATGTCAACTACATGATCATGCTAGCAATATGACAATGATGGAGCGTGTCATAATAAACGGAACGGTGGAAAGTTGCATGGCAATATATCTCGGAATGGCTATGGAAATGCCATGATAGGTAGGTATGGTGGCTGTTTTGAGGAAGGTATATGGTGGGTGTATGATACCGGCGAAAGGTGCGCGGTATTAGAGAGGCTAGCAATAGTGGAAGGATGGGAAAAAGTGCATATAATCCATGGACTCAACATTAGTCATAAAGAACTCATATACTTATTGCAAAAATCTAGAAGTTATCAAAGCAAAAAGTATTACGCGCATGCTCCTAGGGGGATAGATTGGTAGGAAAAGACCATCGCTCGTCCCCGACCGCCACTCATAAGGAAGACAATCAATAAATAAATCATGCTCCGACTTCATCACATAACGGTTCACCATACGTGCATGCTACGGGAATCACAAACTTTAACACAAGTATTCTTTAAATTCACAACTACTCAACTAGCAAGACTCTAATATTATCACCTCCATATCTCAAAACAATTATCATGCTTCAATCTTCTTAGTATTCAACGCACTCAAAAGAAAATTTCACATATCTTGAACCACCAAGCATATTTATATTAAGCAAATTACGATGCTATTAAGACTCTCAAAATAATTTAAGTGAGGCATGAGAGATCAATATTTTTTTAAAACAAACCACCACCGTGCTCTAAAAGATCTAAGTGAAGCACATAGAGCAAAATTATAACGCTCAAAAGATATAAGTGAAGTGCATAGAGCAAAACTACATAGCTCAAAAGATTTAAGTGAAGCACATAGAGTATTCTATCAAATTTTAATTCATAGATGACTCTCTAAAAATGTGTGTACAGCAAGGATGATTGTGGCACACTAACAAACAAAGACACAAATAATACAAGACGCTCCAAGCAAAACACATATCATGTTGGTGAATAAAAATATAGCTCCAAGTAAATTACCGATGGAAGTGGACGAAAGAGGGGATGCCTTCCGGGGCATCCCCAAGCTTTGATTTTTTGGTGTCCTTGGATTATCTTGGGGGTGCCATGGGCATCCCCAAGCTTAGGCTCTTTCCACTCCTTGTTCCATAATCCATCAAAAGAACTCACCTAAAACTTGAAAACTTCACAACACAAAACTCAATAGAAATCTCGTGAGCTCTGTTAGAGAAAGAAAACAAAAGACCACTTCAAGGTACTGTAATGAACTCATTCTTTATTTATTTTGGTGTTAAACCTATTGTATTCCAACTTCTCTATGGATTATACACTATTTTACTAACCATAGATTCATCAAAATAAGCAAACAACACACGAAAAACAGAATCTGTCAAAAACAGAACAGTCTGTAGTAATCTGTAACTAACGCAAACTTCTGGAACTCCAAAAAATCTACCAAAATTATACGACCTAGATAATTTGTTTATTGATCAGAAGCAATTGGAATCAGTATTTTATCACGTTCTGATGATTTTTAGTAATTCGGGCACTGAACGCAAAGTTTCTGGAAATTATAGCAAGATCAAATAATTATCATCCAAGAAGATCCAATAGGTCTAGCTTGGCACAAACACTAATTAAAACACAAAACCACATCCAAACAGAGGGTAGATGGGTTATTTATTACTAAACAGGAGAAAAACACAAAACAAAAAATAAAATTGGGTTGCCTCCCAACAAGCGCTATCGTTTAACGCCCCTAGCTAGGCATAAAAGCGAGGATAGATCTAGGTATTGCCATCTTTGGAAGGCAATCCATAAGTGGCTCTCATGATGGTTTCATATGGAAATTTTATTTTTCTTTCTTGGAAAGTGTTACATGCCCTTTTTTAATGGAAATTGGAATCTAATATTCCCTTCCTTCATATCAATAATCGCACCAACCGTTCTAAGGAAAGGTCTACCAAGAATAATAGGGCAAGAAGGATTGCAATCTATATCAAGAACAATGAAATCTATGGGCACATAATTCCTATTTGCAACAATAAGAACATCATTAATTCTTCCAATAGGTTTCTTAATAGTGGAATCCGCAAGATGCAAGTTTAGAGAGCAATCATCAAGATCGCGGAAATCTAGCAAATCACACAAAGTTTTGGGGATAGTGGAGACACTAGCACCCAAATCACACAAAGCATAAAACTCATGATCTTTAATTTTAATTTTGATAGTTGGTTCCCACTCATCATAGAGTTTTCTAGGTATAGAGACTTTCAACTCAAGTTTTTCTTCATAAGATTGCATCAAGGCATCAACAATATGTTCGGTGAAGGCTTTCTTTTGACTATAAGCATGCGGAGAATTTAGCACGGATTGCAACAAGGAAATACAATCAATCAAAGAGCAACTTTCATAATTAAATTCCTTGAAATCCAATATAGTGGGTTTAGCAACATCTAAATTTTTATTTCTTTCAATCCCACTTTCGTCAATTTCATTATAAAGATCTAAATACTCTGAATTTTTGGAACGCCTTCTAGGTAAAGGAAGATCATATTCAGTTTCATCAAGATTCGTATTGCAAAACAAAGATTTGATAGGGGACACATCAATAACTTTTAGATCTTCATCTTGATTTTCATAAGAATTAGAAGAACACGCTTTAATAAAGGCATCTTTGGAAGCACGCATCCTAGCGGTTCTTTCTTTACACTCGTCAATTGAAATTATCATGGCTTTTAGAGACTCATTAATATCATGCTTAGGTGGAATAGATCTAAGTTTCAAAGCATCAACATCAAGAGCAATTCTATCAACGTTCCTAGCCAAATCATCAATCTTAAGCAAATTTTCTTCAATCATAGCATTAAAATTCTTTGGCGAAGAAATAAATTATTTAATATTAGATTCAAAATCAGAGGGAGAGTTGTTGTAGGAATTCCCATAATTATTAGAAGGATTACTAGGATAAGGCCTAGGATTAAAATTCCCTCTATAAGCGTTGTTACCAAAATTATTCCTACCAACAAAATTCACATCCATAGATTCATTGTTATTCTCAATCAAGGTAGACAAAGGCATATCATTAGGATCAGAAGAAACACTCTTAGTAGCAAATAATTTCATAAGTTCATCCATATTTCCACTCAAAACATTGATTTCTTCTATCGCGTGCACTTTTTTATTAGAAGATCTTTCAGTATGCCATTGAGAATAATTAACCATAATATTATCTAGGAGTTTAGTAGCATCTCCTAAAGTGATTTCCATAAAAGTGCCTCCCGCGGCCGAATCTAAAAGATTTCTAGAAGCAAAATTCAATCCGGCATAAAATTTTTGTATAATCATCCACAAATTCAAACCATGAGTAGGGCAATTACGTATCATTAATTTCATTCCCTCCCAAGCTTGTGCAACATGTTCATGATCAAGTTGCTTAAAATTCATAATATCGTTTCTAAGAGAGATGATCTTAGCGGGAGGCAAATACTTAGAGATAAAAGCATCTTTGCACTTGTTCCAAGAATCAATACTATTTTTAGGCAAAGACGAAAACCAAGCTTTAGCATGATCTCTAAGCGAAAAAGGAAATAGCTTCAATTTAACGACATCATTATCGACATCTTTTTTCTTTTGCATATCACATAAATCAACGAAGCTATTCAGATGAATAGCGACATCTTCACTAGGAAGGCCGGCGAATTGATCTTTCATAACAAGATTCAACAAAGCAGTATTGATTTCACAAGATTCAGTATTAGCAAGAGGAGCAACTGGAGTGCTAAGAAAATCATTATTGTTGGTATTGGTGAAGTCACACAATTTGGTAGTATCTTGAGCCATCGCGACAAACAAGCAATCTAACACACGAGCAAACAAAAGCAAATGGGCAAAAAGAGGCAAATAGAGAGGGAGGATAGGGAGAGAGAGGGCGAATAGAACGGCAAGGGTGAATTGGGGGGAGAGGAAAATGAGAGGCAAATGGAAAATAATGAAATGCGGGAGATAGGGATTGTGATGGGTACTTGGTATGTTGACTTTTTGCGTAGACTCCCCGGCAACGGCGCCAGAAATGGCTCGTTGTCGGGAGTCAAATCTTGACTTGCGCGAACCTCCCCGGCAACGGCGCCAGAAATCCTTCTTGCTACGTCTTGAGCTTGCGTTGGTTTTCCCCGAAGAGGAAGGGATGATGCAGCAGAGTAGCGTAAGTATTTCCCTCAGTTTTTGAGAACCAAGGTATCAATCCAGTAGGAGGCCACGCGCAAGTCCCTTGTACCTACACAACACAAAGAGCTCAACGCAACCAACACGATTAGGGGTTGTCAATCCCTTCACGGTCACTTACGGAAGTGAGATCCGATAGATAATATTTTTCGTATTTTTGATATAAAGATGCAAAGTGAAAAGTAAAAGGCAAAGTAAAGACAAAACAAGATTAAAGTGATGGAGATTGATATGATGAGAATAGACCCGGGGGTCATAGGCTTCACTAGTGGCTTCTCTCGAGAGCATAAGTTTTCTACGGTGGGTGAACAAATTACTGTTGAGCAATTGACAGAATTGAGCATAGTTATGAGAATATCTAGGCATGATCATGTATATAGGCATCACGTCCGTGACAAGTAGATCGAAACGATTCTGCATCTACTACTATTACTCCACTCATCGACCGCTATCCTGCATGCATCTAGAGTATTAAGTTAAAAACAGAGTAACGCTTTAAGCAAGATGACATGATGTAGAGAGATAAATTCATGCAATATGAAATAAACCCCATCTTGTTATCCTCGATGGCAACGATACAATACGTATCTTGCTGCCCCTTCTGTCACTGGGAAAGAACACCACAAGATCGAACCCAAAGCTAAGCACTTCTCCCATGGCAAGAACTACCAATCTAGGGCCAAACCAAACGGATAATTCGAAGAGACTTGCAAAGATAACCAATCATACATAAAAGAATTCAGAGAAGATTCAAATATTGTTCATAGATAGACTTGATCATAAACCCACAATTCATCGGTCTCAACAAACACACCGCAAAAGAAGAAGATTACATCGAATAGATCTCCACAAGAGAGGGGGAGAACATTGTATTGAGATCCAAAAATAGAGAAGAAGCCATCTAGCTACTAACTATGGACCCGAAGGTCTGAGGTAAACTACTCACACTTCATCGGAGAGGCTAGGATGATGTAGAAGCCCTCCGTGATGACGGCCTTATTCCGCGGAGCTCCGGAACAGGCCCCAAGACGGGATCTCGTGGATACAGAAAGTTGCGGCGGTGGAATTAGGTTTTTGGCTCCTGTTCTGATCGTCTGGGGTACGTGTGTATATATAGGAGGAAGAAGTACGCCGGAGGAGCAACGAGGGGCCCACGAGGCAGGGGGCGTGCCCTAGGGGGGGCGCCCCCCACCCTCGTGACCGCCTCTTTTGTTCCTTGGAGCAGGGTCCAAGTCTCCTGGATCACGTTCGGTGAGAAAATCATGTTCCCGAAGATTTTATTCCGTTTGGACTCCATCTGATATTCTGTTTCTTCGAAACACTGAAATAGGCAAAAAAAGCAGCAATTCTGGGCTGGGCCTCCGGTTAATAGGTTAGTCCCAAAAATAATATAAAAGTGGAAAATAAAGCCCAATATAGTCCAAAACAGTAGATAATATAGCATGGAGCAATCAAAAATTATAGATACGTTGGAGACGTACCCCTCCACCCTTGTGGGCCCCTCGTGGCTCCCCTGATGTATTTCTTCCACCTATATATATCCATATACCCTAAAAACTTCGGGAGCACAATATATTGGGAGTTCCGCCGCCAGAAGCCTCCGTAGCCACCGAAAACCAATCTAGACGCGTTCCGGCACCCTGCCGGAGGGGGAATCCCTCTTCGGTGGCCATCTTCATCATCCCTGTGCTCTCCATGATGAGGAGGGAGTAGTTCTCCCTCGGGCTGAGGGTATGTACCAGTAGCTATGTGTTTGATCTCTCTCTCTCTCTCTCGTGTTCTTGAGGTGGTACGGTCTTGATGTATCGCGAGCTTTGCTATTATAGTTGGATCTTATGATGTTTCTCCCCCTCTACTCTCTTGTAATGGATTGAGTTTTCCCTTTGAAGTTATCTTATCGGATTGAGTCTTTAAGGATTTGAGAACACTTGATGCATGTCTTGCGTGGGATACCTGTGGTGACAATGGGGTATTCTATTGATCCACTTGATGTATGTTTTGGTGATCAACTTGCGGGTTCCGCCCATGAACCTATGCATAGGGGTTGGCACACGTTTTCGTCTTGACTCTCCGGTACAAACTTTGGGGCACTCTTTGAAGTACTTTGTGTTGGTTTGAATAGATGAATCTGAGATTGTGTGATGCATATCGTATAATCATACCCACGGATACTTGAGGTGACATTGGAGTATCTAGGTGACATTAGGGTTTTGGTTGATTTGTGTCTTAAGGTGTTATTCTAGTACGAACTCTATGATAGATCGAACAGAAAGAATAGCTTCATGTTATTTTACTATGGACTCTTGAATAGATCGATCAGAAAGGATAACTTTGAGGTGGTTTCGTACCCTACATAATCTCTTCGTTTGTTCTCCGCTATTAGTGACTTTGGAGTGACTCTTTGTTGCATGTTGAGGGATAGTTATATGATCCAATTATGTTATTATTGTTCAGAGAACTTGCACTAGTGAAAGTATGAACCCTAGGCCTTGTTTCAACGCATTGCAATACCGTTTGTGCTCACTTTTATCATTTGTTACCTTGCTGTTTTTATATTTTCAGATTACAAAAACCTTTATCTACCATCCATATACCAGTTGTATCACCATCTCTTCGCCAAACTAGTGCACCTATACAATTTACCATTGTATTGGGTGTGTTGGGGACACAAGAGACTCTTTGTTATTTGGTTGCAGGGTTGCTTGAGAGAGACCATCTTCATCCTACGCCTCCTACGGATTGATAAACCTTAGGTCATCCACTTGAGGGAAATTTGCTACTGTCCTACAAACCTATGTACTTGGAGGCCCAACAACGTCTACAAGAAGAAGGTTGTGTAGTGGACATCATGTACCTCAGACTGGGTGAAGCCGAAAGCTAGCGTTCTTAAGGGAATATTCGGTCGGTGAACAAAAGATGACTTTTACTTATAGCAATACATGCCCCCAGATATTTATATCCTGCGTCTCTTTTCGCAGTTCGGACATGCACATTAATGCATGCATACCCAGGGAAAGGAACCCTTAACGGAACTATTCTCCCTGGAAGATGTTTCTTACTATCCATGT
Organism: Triticum urartu; assembly: GCF_003073215.2. Lineage (NCBI taxonomy): Eukaryota > Viridiplantae > Streptophyta > Magnoliopsida > Poales > Poaceae > Triticum > Triticum urartu. Next base: position 539,202,676 of record NC_053022.1, read on the forward strand.
AATACAACGTAGGTAGTTGGGTACTTGTCTGTTCAAGCACTTATGACCCCTACGCCTGGTTTCCACGCGTACCCCGGTTTTTACACAACCGAGCGGGTATTCGGATACACTCCGGACTGTCGAGTCCGGAGGTCGAAGCGAAAAGGTCCGCCATGACAAATGATTTACAATCCAGCTAGGGACAATATATGTCACTTGAAGTACACAGTCACTTAGATTGACTAAATTCTTCTTCTATACCATCCAACAGGTTGTCTAGCCCACAATCCTGTTGGGAATACTTTGTGGCTAATTTTACCTGGTCATACACCAGACTAACGGGGATCTCTTTCCCATCAGACCCCACAGGTCCGACCTCAGCCATGTGGTTCGGGTCAGCCTTGGTATATCGCATCTTCACCATGGCCCAGGATTCCCTTGCACCTTGTCGGCATGCAGATATCTTCCATAATCGGAAGCGCCGCCGCGCTCCCTTGAGCATCTCTACGAGGTCCCCCACTCCTCCTGGCAGGGAGGCGGATGGCCACAAGGCCTGGCCAATGCCCTGCATCACCTGCCGAACTTGTTTGTGCAGTTGTGAGAGCTCTGGCAGAAGATTCCCCGCAGACCCGGGCATCTCCTCTTCGGGAGGACCCGTCAGCATACCTACAGATATAACTCTATTAGCCGGTTTCTTCACCGAACTCTATAGAAGTTCGTTCAAGAACTTACTAAAAATGTCGCGTCGAAGCTCCTTATTCTCCTTTACGGAGTCAGCTAGCTGGGCCCGAACATCTTTTAGTTCAACGCCCAGCCGGATATTGGCATCTTGGAGATTGTTTTTCTCCTGCCTAACCCGCGTAAGCACGCGCTCGCCAGCCTCTAGCTGTCGTTGAGCATGTTTCTCATCCCCTCGCACGACCATCAGATTCACTCCGGGATCATCTGCAGAATCTATTGTTAGATTTGCATGCATGCCGAATACTAACTGGTACATGTCATTTCATTCTTTTCGATCAGAACAAGTGTTACCAGATGGGGCCTTCTTGGACTCCTTCATTTCGGCAACTGCAGCCCGTAGTTGGGCTTTGCACTCCTCCAGCTCTTGAGACAACTGGGTATTCTTCTCCATAAGAACCTACGCATATAATGATCCTTAAATCAGTTGTGCCAACTGCTTCAAGTCTCAGGGGCTACTGATATACATAATTATCAGATTTTCTTACCCGTATATCCTTTACATACTGGTCCGTGGCTCTGGCAAGACCATTTTTAGCAGCTCAGATGTACGCGTCTCCCGAGTTGAAGGCATCGGATGCCTCTTCAGAGAAACCAGGGTCGCGGAGTACAGCCCGACGACGCCTGTGATTCATGGCACTCTCCACTTCGGAATTCGTAGCGGACAGCCTATCCGCATCCTCTATAGGAGGAACATCTGGTGTTGCCCCCACGTTAGCATCTGCCCCTAAGACCGGCTCTGGAGTCCGACTGGTGGAGGCATGGCCGGCAGGCTCTCCGGACATGGTCCGACGAGCATTTTTTTTGCCAGGAACCATGGACGTTATTATATTTTAAAGACGACAACCACGGAGCAGGGTTCTTTTTCATACCTCTGCGACGGTGTCTCAGTCCTGACCGCCTTCCTTTTAAGCCTACTCGTCTTCGGTGCTCCTCATTAGTGAGTCACCACGGGTTCGGCATGGCGTCCCGAGGGCCTTCCCTGTAAGACACCATATGTGTGCGGTGGGTGAAGTGCAAAAAAGGGATCCTTCTCGAAAGTTGGGACTCCAGTTTTACTTACATGCGATGCAGGGAGCAGGCCAGGATAATCGGCTATGATGGCTACCAAGGCACCGTCGCAGCTTAACTGATAGAACGTCCTATCGATAAGCTCCACAAATATGTCCGGATCTTCTTCGAGTCCGGGTTCGAGGTCCCGGTCAGGGTCCTCTGGTTGTGGAGACGGGCTGTGGACCTCCCTCACAGCTTTTCGCGGTTCCTGCTATGAAATAGCAAGGTAAATATTTATGATGAAGAATGCGGGAAGGTCTGGAGTAAAAGGTGGCAGCTCACCTAGTTTGGGGGGTTGTACATGGAGAATCCATCCCGTGGCTTAATGCAGATGAACTCCTCTTCCTCTCCTTTGTATAAATCGGACAGTATTTTTGCTAGAGCAGCGGCGGAGTCCGGACCTTTACAGCCGTCGCGGGTGGCATCGTCTTCTCCATTGAAGTGCCACATGGGTTTCCCCCGATACTGAAGCGGCTGCACCCCCCGCATTATACATATTGACATAACCTCGATTATTGTCAGTCCTGATTTGGCCATCATTTTTATCCTGCCCATCAGGTAAAGGACCTCTCTGTTATCTTCCTCCTGGGGGCTCCAAGGGCACCAGCTGCGGCGTTTCTTCAAAGGGGCATTATTAAACTCAGGGAGGCCCATCCGAATAGGGTCCGGAAGGGGGACGCCCTCCATATAAAACCACTCCGAAGGCCAGTCTTTGGATGTCTTATTCGGAGTACCAGACAGGTATCCGGTCCTGGCAATGCGGCATATTTCGGCTCTGCCCACTTGATATATTGACCCCTCCTGTGTACGGGGTACGAGGCAGAATAGCCTCTTCCATAGCTCGAAATGAGCTTCGCAGCCCAGAAACAGCTCGCAAAAGGCGACGTAGCCGGCGATGTGTAATATGGAGGCAGGAGTAAAGTTATGCAGCTGGAGGCCGTAGAACTCCAGGAGCCCGCGGAGGAACGGATGGATTGGAAATCCGAGTCCCCTCAATAAGTAAGGGACAAGGCATACCCGCTCCCCCATGGATGGGTTGGGAAAGCTCTCCGCCTGCTCCCCGCCATTATAAGTGGCTAGTCCGGCTCGGACGGGGACCATATACGCAGGAGGGAGAAACCCCTGGGTCTGTAACTCTACTAATTGGCTGTGGGGGACGGAACACTTCTCCCAATTGCCTGGCTTAGTGCTACGGGAGCGAGAGGAGGAGCTGCGATGGCCGGCCATGATGGGATGGACTTTCCCGGGCGCGCTCCGATGGATACTCGCTGCGGGAGGATGATGTGATCTGGATCTGAGGATCCCCGACTCTTTAAATAGACGATTTACTCACATGGTTAGGGTGGCAAATGTAAAAATGCCCTGACTTCTCGCATTCTCTCGACACGTGAAAGATAGCCATTATTAAAGCACAAAAGCCAAGGAGTGCAACATTCATGGGAAGCCAGACACTACTCGTTACGACTGGTACTCAGGATTTGGAGAAGAACCCGCCTTGCAATATCGAAGACAATCTGCGCGCTGGACTCATCGTCATTGAAGCCTGGTTCAGGGCTACTGAGGGAGTCTTGGATTAGGGGGTCCTCGGACAGCCGGACTATATACTTTGGCCGGATTGTTGGACTGTGAAGATACAATATTGAAGACTTCATCCCATGTCCGGGTGGGACTCTCCTTTGCGTGGAAGGCAAGCTTGGTAATTCGGATATGTAGATCTCCTCCCTTGTAACTGACTCTGTGTAACCCTAGACCCCTCCGGTGTCTATATAAACCGAAGGGTTTAGTCCGTAGGACAACAACAATCATAATCATAGGCTAGCTTATAGGGTTTAGCCTCTACGATCTCGTGGTAGATCAACTCTTGTAATACTCATATCAACAAGATTAATCAAGCAGGAAGTAGGGTATTACCTCCATCGAGAGGGCCCGAACCTGGGTAAACATTGTGTCCCCCACCTCCTGTTACCATTAGCCTTAGACGCACAGTTCGGGACCCCCTACCCGAGATCCGCCGGTTTTGACACTGACAATGAACTCCGTGATCATTATGTGATTGGTGTCGAGTCCATGTTCCACCATCTCCTGGCACTTGAAAACTTGTTGCTCCATTGCTTCGAGTCTTGTCTCCACACTTCCGGTCCTCCTTGGTCCCTCAACATCACGGATGTGCAGCAACCCCTCACTCATCTCTATGGTTTGAGGGTGTTGCAGCACCTCCGGGAGGCAGGGGTTGATGACCTTCTCGAAGAACTTGTCCTTGGGGGCACTTGAAGATGCCATGGCGATCTAGATCTGTCAGAAAAACAACTCGAAACAAAGACAGAAGATATTTGCGTGATACGGTGGTCAAAACATTCGGGAGATTATATAATGAATTTTTACCGACCAAAAGAAGTATCGTGCAAGAAAACAGAGCCCGGAGAGCACACGAGGTGCCCACGAGGTAGGGGGTGCGCCCAGGGGGTAGGGCACGCCCTCCACCCTCGTGGATGCCTCGTGTCCTTCCCAGACTACTTCTTATTTTCATATTTTCTTAAATATTCTAAAACAGAGAAAAATTGCTATTAGAATTGTTTTGGAGTCGGTTTACTTACCGTACCACATACCTCTTCCTTTCAGAGTCTGAAACGTTCTGGAAAGTGTCCTTTATGTATTCCTCCGGGGTTACGGTTTCAATAACATTAGTTTCAACATTTATAGGATTACCTGAGATATAATGTTTGATTCTTTGACCGTTCACCACCCTCAAATTTGTGCCTTCGAAGTTGTTGATTTTTATAGCACCGGAATGATAGACCTCCTCAATGACGTAAGGGCCTTTCCATTTAGAAAGGAGTTTGCCTGCAAAAAATCTTAAACGAGAGTTGTATAACAATACATAATCACCTACATTAAACTCGCATTTTTGTATCCTTTTGTCATGCCATCTTTTAACTTTTTCTTTAAACAGTTTTGCATTCTCATAGGCCTGGGTTCTCCATTCATCAAGTGAGCTAATGTTAAAAAGCCTCTTCTCACCAGCAAGTTTGAAATCATAATTGAGCTCTTTAATGGCCCAATATGCCTTATGTTCTAGTTCAAGAGGTAAGTGACATGCTTTACCATAAACCATTTTATATGGAGACATACCCATAGGATTTTTATATGCAGTTCTAGAAGCCCATAATGCATCATCAAGTTTCTTGGACCAATTCTTTCTAGATCTATTAACAGTATTTTGCAAAATCAGTTTAAGCTCTCTATTACTCAATTCTACTTGAACACTAGACTTTGGATGATATGGAGATGCAATTCTATGATTAACATCATACTTAGCAAGCATTTTACGGAAAGCACCATGAATAAAATGTGAACCACCATCAATCATTAAATATCTAGGGACTCCAAACCTCGGAAAAATAACTTCTTTAAGCATCTTAATAGAGGTGTTATGATCAGCACTACTAGTTGGAATAGCTTCTACCCACTTAGTAACGTAATCAACATCAACTAAAATATGTGTATACCCATTGAAGGAAGAAAACGGTCCCATATAATCAAAGCCCCAAACATCAAATGGTTCAATAACAAGTGAATAATTCATAGGCATTTCTTGACGTCTACTAATATTACCAATTCTTTGACATTCATCACAAGACAAGACAAACTTGCGGGCATCCTTGAAGAGAGTAGGCCAATAAAAACCGGATTGCAATACCTTATGTGCAGTTCTATCTCCAGCATGGTGTCCTCCATAAGCCTCAGAGTGACACTTGCGTAGGATCTGTTCCTGTTCATGCTTAGGTACACAACGTCTAATAACACCATCTAATCCTTCTTTATAAAGGTGTGGGTCATCCCAAAAGTAATGTCTTAAATCATAGAAGAACTTTTTCTTTTGCTGGTATGTGAAACTAGGTGGTATAAATTTAGCAACAATGTAATTAGCATACCATGGAGCAGTACGAGAAGCATTTATGACAGCTAATTGTTCACCAGGAAAGCTATCGTCAATAGGTAGTGGGTCATCAAGAACATTCTCTAACCTAGACAAGTTGTCTGCAACGGGGTTCTCAGCTCCCTTTCTATCAGTAATATGCAAATCAAATTCTTGAAGCAAGAGAACCCATCTAATAAGTCTAGGTTTAGCATCTTTCTTTTCCATAAGATATTTAATAGCAGCATGATCAGTGTGAACAATTACTTTAGAATCAACAATATAAGGTCTGAACTTATCACAAGCAAACACAACTGCTAAAAGTTCTTTTTCAGTAGTAGCATAATTTCTTTGGGCACTATCTAGAGTCTTACTAGCATATTGGATAACATTTAATTTCTTATCAACCCTTTGTCCTAAAACAGCCCCTACAGCATAATCACTAGCATCACACATAATTTCAAAGGGTAAATTCCAATCAGGTGGCTGAACAATAGGTGCAGAAATCAAAGCATTCTTAAGTATTTCAAATGCTTCTACACAATCATCATCAAAGAAAAAAGGAACATCTTTTTGTAAGAGATTAGTCAGAGGCCTAGAAATTTTAGAGAAGTCCTTAATGAACCTCCTATAAAAACCGGCATGACCAAGGAAACTTCCTATACCTTTAATGTCCTTAGGACATGGCATCTTTTCAATATCATCAACCTTAGCTTTATCAACTTCAATACCTCTTTCAGAAATTTTATGCCCCAAGACAATACCTTCATTAACCATAAAGTGGCACTTCTCCCAATTCAAGACGAGATTAGTTTCTTCACATCTCTGCAATACTCGATCAAGGTTGCTTAAGAAATCATCGAAAAAAGTTCCATAAACGGAGAAATCATCCATGAAAACCTCAATAATCTTTTCACAAAAGTCAGAGAATATAGCAGTCATACATCTTTGAAAGGTAGTAGGTGCATTGCATAAACCAAAAGGCATACGTCTATAAGCAAAGGTACCGAAAGGGCAAGTAAAAGTTGTCTTTTCTTGATCCTCTTTTGACACAGGTATTTGAGAGAAACCAGAATAACCATCTAGAAAACAAAAATGTGTATGTTTGGATAATCTTTCTAGCATTTGATCAATAAAAGGTAAAGGGTAATGATCCTTTTTAGTAGCTTTATTTAATTTGCGGAAATCAATTACCATTCTATAACCTGTAACAATTCTTTGTGGGATCAATTCATCTTTATCATTAGGAACAACAGTAATACCTCCCTTCTTAGGGACACAATGGACAAGACTTATCCACTGACTATCAACAACGGGATAAATTATACCTGCCTCCAGAAGCTTTAGTATTTCTTTTCTTACCACTTCTTTCATCTTAGGATTTAACCGTCATTGGTGATCAACAGACGGTTTAGCATCCTTTTCCAATTTTATTTTGTGCTGGCATAGAGTGGGACTGATGCCCTTAAGATCATCAAGAGTATATCCAATAGCAGCACGGTGCTTCTTCAGAGTTTTCAATAATTTCTTTTCTTCATGCTCTGAAAGGTTAGCACTAATAATAACATGATATATCTCTTTCTCATCAAGATAAGCATATTTAAGAGTATCAGGTAAAGGTTTAAGCTGAAACACAGGATCGCCCTTGGGTGGAGGAGGATCCCCTAAGATTTCAACAGGCAAATTGTGTTTCAAAATAGGTCCCTGTTTAAAGAATACTTCATCTATTTCCCTTCTTTCATTCATAAACATATCATTTTCATGGTCTAGTAAATATTGTTCTAAAGGATCATTAGGAGGCACGACAATAGAAGCAAGACCAATAATTTCATCTTTATTAGGCAATTCTTTATCATGGGGTTGTCTATGAAATTTAGCAAAATTAAACTCATGAGACATATCCCCCAAACCAATAGTAACAACATCCTTTTTGCAATCTATCTTAGCATTAACAGTGTTCAAGAAGGGTCTACCAAATATCATGGGACAAAAGTTATCTTGTGGGGAACAAAGAACAAGGAAATCAACAGGATATTTGACTTTCCCACACAAGACTTCAACATCTCTAACAATCCCAACTGGTGAAATAGTGTCTCTATTGGCAAGCTTAATTGTAACATCAATTTCCTCTATCTCAGCGGGTGCAATATCATGCATAATTTCTTTATATAAGGAATGAGGTATTGCACTTGCACTAGCACCCATATCACATAAGCCATGATAGCAATGATCTCCTATTTTAATAGAAATAACAGGCATGCCTACAATAGCTCTATGTTTATTTTTAGTATCGGGTCTAGCAATTCTAGCAGCTTCATCACAGAAGTAAATAACATGCCCATCAATATTATCGGCCAAGAGATCCTTAACCATAGCAATACTAGGTTCAACTTTAATTTGCTCAGAGGGTGTAGGTGTTCTAGTATTACTCTTACGAACTATAGTTGAAACTTTAGCATGATCCTTTATTCTAGTATGGAAAGGTGGTTTCTCAATATAAGCAGTAGGAACAACGGAGTCATTATAAGTGATAGTCTTTTCTTCAACTTTAATAGGTGCAACTACTTTTACTTCAATGGGAGGATTATATTTAAACCACTTCTCCTTAGGGAGATCAACATAAGTAGCAAAGGATACACAGAAAGAAGCTACTATCTCAGAGTCAAGCCCATATTTAGTGCTAAATTCACGAAAGGCATCGGTATCCATAAAAGATTTAACACAATCAAACTTTAGGGTTATACCTGACTCCTTACCTTCATCGAGATCCCAATCTTCAGAGTTGTGTTTAATTCTCTCCAATAAATCCCATTTGAATTCAATAGCCTTCATCATAAAAGAACAAGACAAGAAGTATCGAGCATGGAGCGATTATCGAGAGAAAGCCGAGCATAAATTTTTTGAATAATAATTTCTCTTGAGAGCTCATGATTGGGGCATGAATATAACATTGACTTAAGCCTCCCCCAATCTTAAGCGATGCTTTCTCCTTCGTGAGGCCAAAAATTATATACCCCAAGCTTGAGCGATAATTTTTTTGAATAATAATTTCTCTTGAGAGATCATGATTGGAATATAGCATGGATCGATCATTACGAGGCCAAAAATTATATATATAATTATGATCACGATGAACAAGATGCATAGGATAAAACTTCTGATGAAATTCCAATTTCAATCGGTTGTAGTTCCATGATCCCATATCATCACATAGCCTAAACCATGTAAATGCCTTTCCCTTCAAAGATAAAGGGAAGAACTTCTGTTTGATAACATCCTCGGGCATACCTGCAAGCTTAAATAATCCACAAACTTCATCCACATAGATTAGGTGCAAAACGGGATGCAATGTTCCATCTCCTGTAAAAGGATTAGCTAGCAGTTTCTCTATCATACCCGAAGGAATTTCAAAGTAAACATTTTCAGTAGGTTCAGTAGGTTGAGGAGAAACTCTTTGCTCTATTGGTCGGGGTGAAGATACCCCGAACAAGCCCCTCAAAGGATTATGTTCCATAGTAACAAGTGACAGTAAATTTCAGCACACTATATAATTTTTTCCTTACCAAATTCCACCTATCAAAGGCGCTTCACTCCCCGGCAACAACGCCAGAAAAGAGTCTTGATGACCCACAAGTATAGGGGATCTATATAGTCCTTTCGATAAGTAAGAGTGTCGAACCCAACAAGGAGCAGAAGGAAATGATAAGCAGTTTTCAGTAAGGTATTCTCTGCAAGCACTGAAATTATCGGTAACAGATAGTTTTGTGATCAGGTATTTGTAACGGGTAACAAGTAATAAAAGTAAATAAGGTGCAAAAAGATGGCCCAATCCTTTTTATAGTAAAGGACAAGCCTGGACAAACTCTTATATAAACAAAAGCGCTCCCGAGGACACATGGGAATTATCGTCAAGCTAGTTTTCATCACGCTCATATGATTCGCGTTCGGTACTTTGATAATTTGATATGTGGGTGGACCGGTGCTTGGGTACTGCCCTTCCTTGGACAAGCATCCCACTTATGATTAACCCCTCTTGCAAGCATCCGCAACTACAAAAGAAGTATTAAGGCAAACCTAACCATAGCATGAAACATATGGATCCAAATCAGTCCCTTACGAAGCAACTCATAAACTAGGGTTTAAGCTTCTGTCACCCTAGCAACCCATCATCTATTTATTACTTCCCAATGCCTTCCTCTAGGCCCAAACAATGGTGAAGTGTCATGTAGTCGATGTTCACATGACACCACTAGAGGAGAGACAACATACATCTCATCAAAATATCGAACGAATACCAAATTCACATGACTACTTATAGCGAGACTTCTCCCATGTCCTCAGGAAAAAACGTAACTACTCACAAATCATATTCATGTTCATAATCAGAGGGTATTAATATGCATAAAGGATCTGAACATATGATCTTCCACCGAATAAACCAACTAGCTTCAACTACAAGGAGTAATCAACACTACTAGCAACCCACAGGTACCAATCTGAGGCTTTGGGACAAAGATTGGATACAAGAGATGAACTAGGGTTTGAGATGAGATGGTGCTGGTGAAGATGTTGATGGAGATTGACCCCCTCCCGATGAGAGGATCGATGGTGATGATTTCCCCCTCCCGGAGGGAAGTTTCCCCGGCAGAACAGCTCCGCCGAGCCCTAGATTGGTTCCGCCAAGGTTCCGCCTCGTGGCGACGGAGTGTCATCCCGTGACCTTGCTTATGATTTTTTTCCTAGAAGAAAGACCTCATATAGCAGAAGATGGGCACCAGAGGGCTGCCAGGGGGCCCTCGAGGCAGGGGGCGCGCCCAGGGGCGTAGTGCGCGGGTGGCCCCCCTCTGGTACTTCCTTCACCCAATATTTTTCATATATTCTGAAACGTGCTCCCGTGAAGTTTCAGGACTTTTGGAGTTGTGCAGAATAGGTCTCTAATATTTGCTCATTTTCCAGCCCAGAATTCCAGCTGCCGACATTCTCCCTCTTCATGTAACCTTGTAAAATAAGAGAGAATAGGCATAAGTATTGTGACATAATGTGTAATAACAGCCCATAATGAAATAAATATCGATATAAAAGCATGATGCAAAGTGGACGTATCAGTACTCCGCTTCACACATAGATCCCGCCACGACGCTCTGCTTGGAACTGCACCAACTGACAGCTCCACCATTCAATATAAATACGTATACGGTTTGTGACTTAGAGTCATCCGGATCAGTGTCAAAGCTAGCATCAACGTAAGCATTTACGAATGCTCTTTCTCACCTCCATAAACGAGAAACATATCCTTAGTCCTTTTCAGGTATTTCAGGATGTTCTTGACCGATGTCCAGTGATCCACTCGTGGATTACTTTGGTACCTCCCTGCTAAACTTATATCAAGGCACACATCATGTCTGGTACACAACATTGCATACATGATAGAACCTATGGCTGAGGCATAGGGAATGACTTTCATTTTCTCTCTATCTTCTGCAATGGTCGGGCATTGAGTCTGACTCAACTTCACACCTTGTAACACAGGGAAGAACCCTTTCTTTGACTGATCCATTTTGAACTTCTTCAAAACTTTATCAAGGTATGTGCTTTATGAAAGTCCAATTAAGCGTCTTGATCTATCTCTATAGATCTTGATGCCCAATATATAAGCAGCTTCACCGAGGTCTTTCATTGAAAAATTCTTATTCAAGTATCCTTTTATTCTATCCAGAAATTCTATATCATTTCCAATCAACAATATGTCATCCACATATAATATTAGAAATGCTATAGAGATCCCACTCACTTTCTTGTAAATACATGCTTCTCCAAAAGTCTGTATAAAACCATATGCTTTGATCACACTATCAAAGCGTATATTCCAACTCCGAGAGGCTTGCACCAGTCCATAAATGGATCGCTGGAGCTTGCACACTTTGTTAGCACCTTTAGGATTGACAAAACCTTCTAGTTGCATCATATATAACTCTTCTTTAAGAAATCCATTAAGGAATGCAGTTTTGACATTCATTTGCCAAATTTCATAATCATAAAATGCGAAAATTGCTAACATGATTTGGATAGACTTAAGCATCGCTACGGGTGAGAAGGTCTCATCATAGTCAACTCCTTGAACTTGTCAAAAACCTTTCGCAACAAGTCGAGCATTGTAGACAGTGATATTACCGTAAGCGTCAGTCTTCTTCTTGAAGATCCATTTATTTTCTATGGCTTGCCGATCATCGGGTAAGTCAACCAAAGTCCATACTTTGTTCTCATGCATGGATCCCATCTCAGATTTCATGGCCTCGAGCCATTTCGCGGAATCTGGGCTCATCATCGCTTCCTCATAGTTCGTAGGTTCGTCATGGTTTAGTAACATGACTTCCAGAACAGGATTACCATACCACTCTGGTGCGGAACGTACTCTGGTTGACCTACGAGATTCAGTAGTAACTTGATCTGAAGTTTCATGATCATCATCATTAGCTTCCTCACTAATTGGTGTAGGCATCACTGGCACTGATTTCTTTGATGAACCACTTTCCAATTCAAGAGAAGGTACAACTACCTCATCCAGGGCCGGTCCTAAGGGGGGCAGGAAGGGTGACCGCCCTGGGCCCCCATGATCGAGGGCCCCCCTCCCAGGTACATACGTATAGCCTGTAGCGTATGCACGCAATGCAGCCGAGCACACATAGTGCTTTCATTCCTCTCCGATCGCTGAATGCCCAAGGTAGTTGGGCCTATACTGGATCGCTCCACCTAGCCCAAGTAGTAATAGCTACGTTGATGTATCTAGAGCATCTAATCCCCTTAAATAAAGCTGGATCGTCGGTTAGGATCGGGAGCTAGGAGCCAGGGCACATTCCACTAGCACACGCTTCCCTTTTTGCCTAGCTATGAGATCGCCATAGTTAACCTAACGCTTGCTCGAGAAGGAGACTCAAAGATACATGGCTGCGTGTCAGAGCAGGTGGCGCACCGGCGTGTAGTTTGTGGATCTGAGCGTTGTCTGCCAGGTCAATGTATTCCGCTATACGTATCACTGACCGATATGCTTCTACAGTTTGGGAACAAGGATTTTATGGTGTAGATCTCAAATATATTAAGAACAGGATGATGTTTGGATGCAAATCGTGACGAGTAGTTTTGGGTTGAATTATAGGATGGCACAATAAATTTGCACAACTAGTAGGAGTAACTTTGCATGGTTGCAGATTTGATTTCTAATCTATGAAGAATATTTTTCATATCATTTTTATTTATTTGCTCCTCTAATCTTAATTTCTTGGACATTGCTATTTATAGAATAATAATCTTACCATTAAGCAGTCCAAGTACAACTATGCTTTTTGATCAAATTTCTTTTAGCACTATTCATGGAGTCATTGTCTTCAAACCTTCTGTACCTGAAACCATATAACTATGCTCCATCGTTCTAGTAACCTTGATAATAAACATGCCTTCGTATTTTCAAGGATGTCTTTTGATAACGACATTCATATATTTTCTATACATATAGGGATACTTATAAGATCACAATGACACAAATATCAAGTGTTCACCAAAAACATTTTCTATATATACATGCATTGATTATTATTAAGGGCCCCAAAATTTAGTTTCGCCCCGGGCCCCTAAAATCTCAGGACCGGCCCTGACCTCATCAAGTTCTACTTTCCTCCCACTCACTTCTTTTGAGAGAAACTCCTTCTCTAGAAAGGATCCATTCTTAGCAGCAAATATCTTGCCTTCAGATCTATGATAGAAGGTGTACCCAACAATACCTTTTGGGTATCCTATGAAGATGTATTTCTCCGATTTGGGTTCGAGCTTATCAGGCTGAAGCTTTTTCAGATAAGCATCGCAACCCCAAACTTTAAGAAACGACAGCTTAGGTTTCTTCCCAAACCACAGTTCATATGGTGTCGTCTCAACGGATTTAGATGGTGCCCTATTTAATGTGAATGCATCCGTCTCTAAAGCATAACCCCAAAACAATAGTGGTAAATCGGTAAGAGACATCATAGATCGCACCATATCTAATAAAGTATGGTTACGATGTTCGGACACACCATTACGTTGTGGTGTTCCAGGTGGCGTGAGTTGCGAAACCATTCCACATTGTTTCAAATGGTGACCAAACCCGTAACTCAAATATTCGCCTATGCGATCAGATCGTAGAAACTTTATTTTCTTGTTACGATGATTTTCTACTTCACTATGAAATTCTTTGAACTTTTCAAATGTTTCAGACTTTTGTTTCATTAAGTAGATATACCCATATCTGCTCAAATCATCTGTGAAGGTCAGAAAATAGCGATACCCACCGCGAGCCTCAACACTCATCGGACCGCATACATCAGTATGTATTATTTCCAATAAGTCAGTGGTCACTCCATTGTTCTGGAAAACGGAGTCTTACTCCTCTTGCCCATGAGGCATGGTTCGCAAGCATCAAGTGATTCCAAAAGCCCATCAGCATGGAGTTTCTTCATGCGCTTTACACCAATATGACCTAAACGGCAGTGCCACAAATATGTTGCACTATCATTATTAACTTTGCATCTTTTGGCTTCAATATAATGAATATGTGTATTGATACGTCTCCGCCGTATCTACTTTTCCAAACACTTTTGCCCTTGTTTTGGACTCTAACTTGCATGATTTGAATGGAACTAACCCGGAGTGACGCTGTTTTCAGCAGAATTGCCATGGTGTTATTTTTGTGCAGAATTAAAAGTTCTTGGAATGACCTGAAAATCAACGGAGAATTATTTTGGAATATATAAAAAATACTGGAAGAAAGATCCATGTCAGGGGGCCCACACCCTGTCCACGACGGTGGGGGGCGCGCCCTACCCCCCTGGGCGCGCGCCCCTACCTCGTGGGCCCCCTGACGCTCCACCGACCACAACCTTGACTCCATATATTCACTTTCGGGGAGAGAAAAATCAGAGAGAAGGATTCATCGCATTTTACGATACGGAGCCGCTGCCAAGCCCTAAACTCTCTCGGGAGGGCTGATCTGGAGTCCGTTCGGGGCTCTGGAGAGGGGAATCCATCGCCACCGTCATCATCAACCTTCCTCCATCACCAATTTCATGATGCTCACCGCTGTGCATGAGTAATTCCATCGTAGGCTTGCTAGACGGTGATGGGTTGGATGAGATTTATCATGTAATCGAGTTAGTTTTGTTAGGGTTTGATCCCTAGTATCCACTATGTTCTGAGATTGATGTTGCTATGACTTCTCTATGCTTAATGCTTGTCACTAGGGCCCAAGTGCCATGATTACAGATCTGAACCTATTGTGTTTTCATCAATATATGAGAGTTCTTGATCCTATCTTGCAAGTCTATAGTCACCTATTATGTGTTATGATCCGCTAACCCCGAAGTGACAATAATAGGGATACTTACCGGTGATGACCGTAGTTTGAGGAGTTCATGTATTCACCATGTGTAAATGCTTTGGTCCGGTACTCTATTAAAAGGAGGCCTTAATATCCCTTAGTTTCTAATAGGACCCCGCTGCCACGGGAGGGTAGGACAAAAGATGTCATGCAAGTTCTTTTCCATAAGCATGTATGACTATATTCGGAATACATGCCTACATTACATTGATGAACTGGAGCTAGTTCTGTGTCACCCTAGGTTATGATTGTTACATGATCGATCGCATTCGGCATAATTCTCCATCACCGATCCAATGCCTACGAGCTTTTCATATATTGTTCTTCGCTTATTTACTTTTTCGTTGCTACTGTTACAATCACTACAAAACCCAAAAATATTACTTTTGCTACCGTTACCTTTTGCCACCATTACCACTACTATCATATTACTTTGCTACTAAACACTTTGTTGCAGATATTAAGTTTCCAGGTGTGGTTGAATTGACAACTCAGCTGCTAATACTTGAGAATATTCTTTGGCTCCCCTTTTGCCGAATCAATAAATTTTGGTTGAATACTCTACCCTCGAAAACTGTTGCGATCCCCTATACTTGTGGATTATCAAGAACATTTTGGCGCCGTTGCCGGGGAGCATAGCTCTATTCTTTGAGTCACTTGGGATTTATATCTGCTTATCATTATGAAGAACTTGCAAGATCAAAGAACCAAGATTTTCCCCTCAACTACGAGGGAAGGTAAGGAACTGCCATCTAGCTCTGCATTTGATTCACCTTCTGTTTTGAGTAAGCTTGCGACACCTAAACCTACTTCTGCTATTAATTCTGATATGTCGCATGTTATTAATGATGCCACTTCTGCTTTGCATGATACTTATGATGAAACTACTTCTATGCTTGATACTACTGTGCCACTAGGTGAATTTCTTGATGAACAACTTGCTAGGGCTAGAGAGAATGAAATTATTGAAATTGATAATATTGATGAAAGTGATGATGAAGATTCTCCCCCAAGATATGAATTGCCTGTTGTTCCTGAGGGTTATGTTATGGATGAAGAAACTGCTAGAGACTTTCTTGCCTGCAATGATAGAAGTGATCTTAAGAAATTATTAGCTAAGCTTAAAGAAAAAACTCTGGATGCTAGAATGAAATATGATCCTGCTTATGCTACTTCACCTATCTTTATTATTGATAAGGATTATGATTTCTCTATTGATCATGAGTTAATTGCTTTGGTTGAATCTGATCCTTTCTATGGCTATAAATCTAAAACTGTTGTGGCACATCTTACTAAATTAAATGATATAGCTACCCTGTTTACTAATGATGAGAAAACTCGTTACTATTATATCCTTAAATTATTTCCGTTCTCCTTAAAGGGTGATGCTAAGATATGGTTTAATTCTCTTGATCCTGGTTGTGTGCGTAGTCCCCAGGATATGATTTACTACTTCTCTGCTAAATATTTCCTCGCTCATAAGAAACAAGCTGCTTTAAAGGAAATATATAATTTTGTGCAAATTGAAGAAGGGAGTCTCCCACAAGCTTGGGGGAGGCTTCTCCAATTACTTAATGCTTTGCCTGATCATCCTCTCAAGAAAAATGAAATACTTGATATCTTTTATAATGGACTAACCGACACTTCCAGAGATTACCTGGATAGTTGTGTTGGTTGTGTTTTCAGGGAAAGAACTGTTGATCAAGCTGAAATTCTATTGAATAATATGTTGACCAACGAAAATAATTGGACACTTCCTGAACCAACTCCTAAGCCATCTCCGAAGAAAAGGGGTATTCTATTTCTCATTCCTGAAGATATGCAAGAGACAAAGAAATCTATGAAAGAAAAAGGTATTAAAGCTGAAGATGTTAAGAATTTACCTCCTGTTGAAGAAATACATGGTCTTAATTCATCACCTACTGAAGAAACACACGATCTTGATAACCCGACACAGGTAATAAAGGTAAATTCTCTCTATAGATATGATAAAGCTGAAATTCCTCGTAATAAGTCTGCTAGCCAATGCTTAGATGAGTTTGATAATTTATTGTTAAATAAGAAAACTTCAATGCTTATGTTTGTAGACAATTGAAACATAATGCTTCTATGATTGAACACTTGAGTGATTATATGGCTAGTGTTAAAAGTGAACTTAAACTTATTAGTAAACATGCTTCTATGGTTACCACTCAAGTAGAACAACTACTTAAAGCTTAGAATGATTTGCTCAGTGAATTAAATAATAAGAAGAATGATAATGTTGTTAGAGTTATGACTAGAGGTGGTAAAATGACTCAGGAACCTTTGTATCCTGAGGGCCATCCTAAGAGAATTGAGCAAGATTCTCAGAGAACTAATATAGATGCACCTAGTCCTTCTAAGAGGAAGAAAAAGAAAAATGATAGGACTTTGCATGCTTCTAGTGAACCTGTTGTAGACAAACCTGAGAATCCCAATGATATTTCTATTTCTGATGTTGAAACACAACCTGGTAATGAACATGAACCTAGTGATAATGTTAATGATGATATTCATGTTGATGCTCAACCTAGAAATAATGATGATGTAGAAATTGAACCTGCTGTTGATCTTGATAACTCACAATCAAAGAATCAATGTTATGATAAGAGAGACTTTGTTGCTAGGAAGCACGGTAAAGAAAGAGAACCATGGGTTCAGAAACCCATGCCTTTTCCTCCTAAACCATCCAAGAAAAAGGATGATGAGGATTTTGAGCGCTTTGCTGAAATGATTAGACCTATCTTTTTGCGTATGCGTTTGACTGATATGCTTAAAATGAATCCTTATGCTAAATATATGAAAGAAATAGTTACTAATAAAAGAAAGATACGGAAAGCTGAAATTTCCATCATGCTTGCTAATTATACGTTTAAGGGTGGAATACCAAAGAAACTTGGAGATCCAGGAGTACCAACTATACCATGCTCCATTAAAAGAAACTATGTTAAAATTGCTTTATGTGATCTTGGAGCCGGTGTTAGTGTTATGCCTCTCTCTTTATATCATAGACTTGATTTGAATAAGTTGACACCTACTGAAATATCTTTGCAAATGGCTGATAAATCAACCGCTATACCTGTCGGTATTTGTGAGGATGTTCCTGTTGTGGTTGCAAACGTTACTATTTTAACGGACTTTGTTATTCTTGATATTCCTGAGGACGATAGTATGTCTATTATTCTTGGAAGACCCTTTTTGAATACTGCAGGGGCTGTTGTTGATTGCACCAAAGGCAATGTCACTTTTCGTGTTAATGGTAATGAGCATACGGTACACTTTCCGAGGAAACAACCTCAAGTCGACAGTATCAATTCTATTGGAAAAATTTCAACAATTACTATTGGAGGTTTTGAATTTCCTCTTGCTACTGTCAAGAAGAAATATGATATTCTTATTGTTGGGGACATGCATATCCCCGTTGAGGTAACCTAGTGTTATTCGAAAATTCTCCGGTTTCATGTCATTCGAAATGAGTTTGTTAACAAGACCTGATCAACCTTGTTAGTGGATTCCTTTTGATAAGCATGAGATGGATGAATTTAGAAAACACAACTCTCTGTACCCTTTTTTTACTTTCTGTTATTTATACTAAATAAAGTAAAAATAGTAATTTCTGCCTATTTTCTGAATTATCCATGCAATAAAAAATACCCCAAAAATAAAACTTCTCCAAATGCCCTGAAAATTAAATATGATTTTTTCTAGAATATTTGAGAATATCTGGCACTGAAAACACAACAGGGGGAGCAGCCACGTGCCCACGAGGGTGGAGGGCACGCCCCCCTGCCTCGTGGACCCCACGTGAGTCCCCTCCACTTATTCCAGCTACCACACACTCCTTCCTCCCAAAGAACCACTAGCCAGCTCAAACCCGAGTCCAAGCTCATCTTGCTGCCATTTTCGATCTCCTTGCTCAAAGCTCCATTCACAAAACCGCTTTGGGGGATTGTTCCTTGGTATGTGACTCCTCCAATGGTCCAATTAATTTTTGTTCTAGTGCTTTATTCATTGCAAATTTTTGCTGCTTAGGTGACATTGTTCTTGAGCTTGCATGTCAAATTTATATGGTCAAAAGTAGTTTTAATGCATGATATTGCCACTAGGCACTTGTAGGAGTAGTTGCTATCAATATTGTTGAGTTTGGTTCACTTTTATTTTGAAGTTACTAAAAAATTTAGAAATTTTTCAGAGGAAGAAATATGTTTAGGAAAATGTACCAAGGTGGTTCTTCAAGGAAGCAAGGACCCAGGCCCGCAATACGCGATGCAGACGAGGAACCACCAAGAGATGCTCAAGTGCGGCCTTGTGAATGGCCGTCAGAGGATTTCATGATCCGAGCAGGAATTAAAGAGGAATTTGATGCATATGTGCGTAATGCTGATCTGGAGAGCTTCAAGGCAGATAAGTGCCGTCAATACCTCTATTTAACTGATTCATTTGTGAGAAGGTTTAAATTCTCATCATCACGCAATCCTCAAACTGTCCTATTTGACCTTTATGATAAATATTATACCATGGACTTAGAAGATTTTAACACTGCTTGTAAACTCCCACAGTGGGGTAATGTTAGTGAACCTCGCAAATCTGAATTTAGAGATTTTCTTGCTAGTATTATAGTGGGGGAATCTAGAGATGTAACACAAGCCACCATAGGGAGCATTCATTTTCCTGCTATACATTATTTTGCTCTCTTCATAGGAAGGTGCATAAACGGTTAAGATGAAGCATGTCACATGTGTGTACCTGATCTTAGCGTTCTCAGGAGCGCTGTTTTAGGAGATAAACAATACAACTTGGGGGCTATTGTTGCACGTAGGTTGCATAATATAATCGTATTCATGGAGATTTCTTTGGTGGAATTTATGCAACTCGTATAGCTAACTTTCTTGCGATACCCATACGTGGAGATGATATTGAGTTGCCTCCTTCTTATCTAGGTTATGATGCTATGGTTCGTCATCAGTTTGTTGAGAGGAACGTTCAGTTCCTCCAGTACCGACTAATCTTTGACAGACGACGCACCTATCACGTCGCTCTCCCTGCTCCTACTTTCTTTGACTTTCAGGCAAAGGGGAGATATGTTATAACCAGGGAGGAGGCGACCGAGTAAGAGAGGATGGTGGAGACAGCTCGCCTCCAAGCTGCAGCTCATCAGGCAATTGCCGCTGCATCTCAGTACGACCCTAGCTACAACTTTGGATATCCGCCAGGCCAGCCGTGGCCATAAACCAACTTATGCCAAAAGCCTAAGCTTGGGGGAGTATGTATTTCTCACCGACATTACATTTATGTTCACACACTCATGCTAGTTGTCGGTGCTCATACTTTTTCATTGTAATATCCATGCTAGTTTATTTTCCTTTTTATGCTTTCTTCTTGTGTGTTTGATAAACCTTAAGAGAACCAAAAAAAATAGTTGTAGCTTTCAGTTAGTTTACTTTCCATGCCTGTAGTAGTAGAAATTAAAAAGAAAACCGAAAAAGATTTCTCAATCTTCTTTTGCTTGTTGGGAGCTTTCCCGTGTAAATAGTTTTATTTCTTTTCTTGTTCTTTGGGGGTCGAGAGGAGAAGACCATGATTAGAATCTTGACTGGCTCTTATATGCATTATTGTTGATCTAACAAAGAACCCGTATTACCTTGTCTTCTCTCTTGAATTGAATGCTTGCAGATTCCAGCTTAGTCCAATGCACGTGCACTATTATTATTATCCACACTATTCGGTCATGCAAGTGAAAGGCAATAATGATGATTATATGATGAACTTATTGAGATGAGAAAAGCTGGTATGAACTCAACCTCTCTTGTTTTTGTAAATATGATTAGTTCATCGTTCTTGATTCAGCCTATTATGAAAGAAACATGTTTGCAATGACAATTAGAGATTGTAGTTGCTTATGCCATGCTTAATTAGCTAGGAGTTTATAATGGTTTACCTTGCGTGCTAACATGCTATTAAAATGGTTTATGTGGTATGATAGGGTGGTATCCTCTTTTGAACGATTCGAGTGGCTTGACTTGGCACATGTTCACGCATGTAGTTGAAATAAAATCAACATAGCCTCTACGATATTTATGTTCATGGTGCAGTATATCCTACTCATGCTTGCATTCGGTGTTGATTAATTTTAATGCATGTTCATGATTGTTGTCGCTCTCTAGATGGTCGCTTCCCAGTCTTTTTCTAGCCTTCACTTGTACTAAGAGGGAATACTGCTTGTGCATCCAATTCCATAAACCCCAAAGTTGTTCCATATGAGTCCACCATACCTACCTATATACGGTATCTACCTGCCGGTCCAAGTAAATTTGTATGTGCCAAACTCTAAACCTTCAAATAAACATTCTGTTTTGTATGCTCGAACAACTCATGTATCAACTAGGGTTGTCTGTATCTTCCATGCTAGGCGGATTATTCTCAAGAGGAGTGGACTCCGCTCTTCACTCACGAGAGAATGGCTGGTCACCGGGATGCCCAGTCCCATGCTTTATGCAAAATAACTACAAACAAAACTCCCCCGGGACTCTTGTTAGTTGGAGGCACTCGTTGTTTCGAGCAAGCCATGGATTGATGCTTGTGGGTGGAGGGGGAGTATAAACTTTAGCATTCTGTTTGGGAACCGCCTATAATGTGTGTAGCATGGAAGATATCGAGATCTCTCGGTTGTTATGTTGACAATGAAAGTATACCGCTCAAAATATTATTCATATCTATTTCAAAACCGAGCTTTGGCACCTCTACAAATCCCTGCTTCCCTCTGCGAAGGGCCTATCCATTTACTTTTATGTTGAGTCATCATCCTCTTATTAAAAAGCACTAGTTGGAGAGCACCACTGTCATTTGCATCCATTACTATTAGTTTACGTTGAGTATGACTTGATTGGATCTCTTTTACCACGAATTACAATGTCTGGTCAATCCTTGATCTTTAAAGGTGCTCTGCATTTATGTTTTGCGGTCTCAGAAAGGGCTAGCGAGATACCATCTTGTCATATCATATCATGATTGTTTTGAGAAAGTGTTGTCATACGAGATTTATTATTATTGCTTGCTAGTTGATTATGTCATTGATATGAGTAAACATGAGACCTAAGTGTTATTGTGAATATGGTTAGTTCATAATCTTTGCTGAAAACTTGAATGCTGGCTTTACATATTTACAACAACAGGAGCAAACAGAGTTTGTAAAAGTTTTTCTTTATCACTTTCAGTTTATCAACTGAATTGCTTGAGGACAAGCAAACGTTTAAGCCTGGGGGAGTTGATACGTCTCTGTCGTATCTACTTTTCCAAACACTTTTGCCCTTATTTTGGACTCTAACTTGCATGATTTAAATGGAACTAACTCGGACTGACGTTGTTTTCAGCAGAATTGCCATGGTGTTATTTTTGTGCAGAAATAAAAGTTCTTGTAATGACATGAAAATCAACGGAGAATTATTTTGGAATATATAAAAAATACTGGAAGATCCACGTCAGGGGGCCCACACCCTGTCCACGAGGGTGGGGGCGCGCCCTACCCCCCTGGGCGCGCCCCTGCCTCGTGGGCCCCCTGACGCTCCACAGACCTCAACCTTGACTCCATATATTCACTTTCGGGGAGAAAAAAATCAGAGAGAAGGATTCATCACGTTTTACGATACGGAGCCGCCGCCAAGCACTAAACTCTCTCGGGAGGGTTGATCTGGAGTCCGTTCGGGGCTCCGGAGAGGGGAATCCGTCGCCACTGTCATCATCAACCTTCCTCCATCACCAATTTTATGATGCTCACTGCCGTGCATGAGTAATTCCATCATAGGCTTGCTGGACGGTGATGGGTTGGATGAGATTTATCATGTAATTGAGTTAGTTTTGTTGGGGAACGTAGCAATAATTCAAAAAAATCCTACCTGTCACCAAGATCAATCTAGGAGATACTAGCAATGAGAGAGAGGGAGTGCATCTTCATACCCTTGAAGATCTCTAAGCGGAAGCATTACAAGAACGCGGTTGGTGGAGTCATACACGCAGCGATTCAGATCGCGGTCGATTTCGATCTAAGCGCCGAACAACGGCGCCTCCGCGTTCAACACATGTACAGCCCTGGGACGTCTCCTCCTTGATCCAGCAAGGGGAGAGGAGAAGTTGAGGGAGAACTCCGACAACATGACGGCGTGGTGGTGATGGAGTTCGTGGTTCTCCGATAGGGTTTCGCCAAGCGCTACGGAGGAGGAGGAGGAGGTGTAGGAGAAGGGTAGGGGCTGCGCCAAGGGAAGGGTGCGGCTGCCCTCTCTCTCCCTCACTATATATAGGGGGAAGGGGTTGGAGGAGGTGCCCTAGGGTTCCCTAGGGGAGGGGCGGCGGCCACAGGGGAAACCCTAGATGGGTTTGGGCGCCCCCACCCCTAGGAAACTTTCCCCCCAAGCCGGGAGGGGTGGCTGCCCTAGGGGAGGCGCCCCCACCTCTCCAAGTCACGTGAGATGCGGTGGGAGGGGCGCTCGGCCCCTTAGTGGGCTGATGTGCCCCCTCTCCTTGGCCCATAAGCCCCCCAACGCTTGCCGGGGCCCCCGAAACCCCTTTCGGACACGCTGGTCGTCACGCGGTACCCCCGAAACAATTCCGGACTCCAATACCCTTCGTCGAATATATCGATCTTCACCTCCGGACCATTTCGGAACTCCTCATCACGTCCGGGATCTCATCCGGGACTCCGAACAACCTTCGATAACCACATACTATTTCCCATAACAACTCTAGCGTCACCGAACCTTAAGTGTGTAGACCCTACGGGTTCGGGAAGCAGAGATGACCGAGACATCTCTTCGGCCAATAACCAATAGCAGGATCTGGATACCCATATTGGCTCCCACATGTTCCACGATGATCTCATTGGATGAACCACGATGTCGGGGATTCAATCAATCCCGTATACAATTCCCTTTGTCCATCGGTATGTTACTTGCCCGAGATTCGATCGTCGGCATCCCCATACCTCGTTCAATCTTGTTACCGGAAAGTCTCTTTACTCGTTCCGTAATGCATGATCCCGTGACCAACTTCTTAGTCACATTGAGCTCATTATGATGATGCATTACCGAGTGGGCCCAGAGATACCTCTCCGTCATACGAAGTGACAAATCCCAGTCTCGATTTGTGCCAACCCAACAGACACTTTCGGTGATACCTGTAGTGCACCTTTATAGCCACCCAGTTACGTTGTGACGTTTGGTACACCCAAAGCATTCCTACGGTATCTGGGAGTTGCACAATCTCATGGTCTAAGGAAATGATACTTGACATTAGAAAAGCTTCAGCAAACGAACTACACGATCTTGTGCTACGCTTAAGATTGGGTCTTGTCCATCACATCATTCTCCTAATGATGTGATCCCGTTATCAATGACATCCAATGTCCATGGTCAGGAAACCATCACCATCTATTGATCAACGAGCTAGTCAACTAGAGGCTTACTAGGGACATATTACGATCTATGTATTCACACATGTATTCCGGTTTCCGGTTAATACAATTACAACATGAACAATAGAAAATTATCATGAACAACGAAATATAATAATAACCATTTTATTATTGCCTCTAGGGCATATTTCCAACAGTCTCCCACTTGCGCTAGAGTCAATAATCTAGTTCACATCTCCATGTGATCAACACTTATAGTTCACATCGCCATGTGACTAACACCCAAAGAGTTCACTAGAGTCAATAATCTAGTTCACATCACCATGTGATTAACACTCAATGAGTTCTAGGGTTTGATCATGTTATGCTTATGAGAGAGGTGTCAGTCAATGGGTCTGCAACATTCAGGTCTGTGTGTTCTTTGCAAATCTCTATTTCATATTGTAGATGTTGCTACTATGCTCCACTTGGAGCTATTCCAAATGGTTGCTCCACTATACGTATCCGGTTTGCTACTCAGAGTCATCCGGATAGGTGTTAAAGCTTGCATCAACGTAACCCTTTACGTCGAACTCTTTATCACCTCCATAACCGAGAAACATTTCCTTATTCCTAAGGACAATTTTGACCGTTGTCCAATGATCCACTCCTGGATCACTCTTGTACCCCCTTGCTAGACACGTGGCAAGGCACATCGCGGTACACAGCATGGCATATCGTATAGAGCCTATGGCTAAGGTATAGGGGATGACTTTCGTCCTTTCTCTTTCTTCTGCCGTGGTCGAGCTTCAAGTCTTAACTTCACACCTCACAAATCAGGCAAGAACTCCTTCTTTGACTGGTCCATCTTGAACTCCTTCAAGATCATGTCAAGGTATGTGCTCTGTGAAAGTCTTATCAGGCATCTTGATCTATCTCTATAGATCTTGATACCCAACATGTAAGCAGTTTTACACAGGTCTTCCTTTGAAAAACTCCATTCAAACAACCCTTTATGATTTCTAGAAATTCTACATCATTTCCGATCAACAATATGTCATCCATATATACCTATCAGAAATGTTGTAGTGCTCCCACTCACTTTCTTGCAAATACAAGTTTCTTGCAAACTTTGTATAAACCCAAATGCTTTGATCGCCTCATCAAAGCGTATGTTCCAACTCCGAGATGCTTGCTCTAGTCCATAGAAGGATCGCTGGAGTTTGTATACCTTTTAGCATCCTTAGGATTAACAAAAACCTTTTGGTTGTATCACATACAACCTTTCCTCATGGAAACCGTCAAGGAAACTTCGTTTTGACATCCATCTGCCTGATTTCGTAAATGAAAATGCAGCAACTGCCAACATAGCTCTAACAGACTTTAGCATCACTATGATTGAGAGAGTCTCATCATAATCAACTCCTTGAACTTGTCGGAAACTTCTTTGAGACAAGTCGAGCTTCACAAATGGTGACATTACCATTAGCGTATGTCTTCTTCTTAAAGATCCATTTATTCTCAATGACTTGCCGTTCATCGGGAAAGTCCACCAGAGTCCATACTTTGTTATCATACATGGATCCTATCTCGGATTTCATTGCTTCTAGCCATTTGTTGGAATCCGGGCCCACCATCGCTTCTTCATAGTTCATAGGTTCATCGTTGTCCAACAACATGACCTTTAAGACAGGGTTACCACTCAGAAGTTGTACACACCCTTGTCGACCTACGATGTTTGATAGTAATTTGATCTAAATCTTCATGATCATCATCATTAGCTTTATCCTCAACTGACGTAAGTGCCACAAAAACATCTTTCTGTGATGCGCTACTCTCTGGTTGAAGTGAAGGTTCAACAACCTCATCAAGTTCTATCTTCCTCCCACTCAATTCTTTCGAGAGAAACTCTTTCTCGAGAAAGGACCTGTTCTTAGCGACAAACACTTTGCCCTCAGATCTGAGATAGAAGGTATACCCAATCATCTTGTTTGGGTATTCTATGAAGACACAATTTTCCGCTTTGGGTTCGAGCTTTTCCGACCGAAGCCTATCGACATAAGCATCGTAGCCCCAAACCTTAAGAAACAACAACTTTGGTTTCTTGCCAAACCAAAGTTCATACAGTGTCGTCTCCACGGACTTAGATGGTGCCCTATTTAAAGTGAATGTAATTGTCTTTAATGCATAACCCCCAAAAATAGCGGTAGATTGGTGCTACCTCTTGAGCACTGCGTTGGTTTTCCCCGAAGAGGAAGGGATGATGCAGCAAAGTAGCGTAAGTATTTCCCTCAGTTTTTGAGAACCAAGGTATCAATCCAGTAGGAGGCTACGCGCGAGTCCCTCGTACCTGCACAAAACAAATAAATCCTCGCAACCAACGCGATAAGGGGTTGTCAATCCCTACACGGCCACTTACGAGAGTGAGATATGATAAGATAATATTTTTGGTATTTTTATGATAAAGATGCAAGGTAAAATAAAAGCAAAGTAAAAGCAAAGGAAATAACTAAGTATTGGTAGATTAATATGATGAAGATAGACCCGGGGGCCATAGGTTTCACTAGTGGCTTCTCTCGAGAGCATAAGTATTCTACGGTGGGTGAACAAATTACTGTTGAGCAATTGACAGAATTGAGCATAGTTATGAGAATATTTAGGTATGATCATGTATATAGGCATCACGTCCGAGACAAGTAGACCGACTCCTGCCTGCATCTACTACTATTACTCCACTCATCGACCGCTATCCAACATGCATGTAGAGTATTAAGTTAATGAAAATAGAGTAACGCCTTAAGCAAGATGACATGATGTAGAGGGATAAACTCATGCAATATGATGAAAACCCCATCTTGTTATCATCAATGGCAACAATACAATACATGCCTTGCTGCCCCTACTGTCACTGGGAAAGGACACCGCAAGATTCAACCCAAAGCTAAGCACTTCTCCCATTGCAAGAAAGATCAATCTAGTAGGCCAAACCAAACTGATAATTCAAAGAGACTTGCAAAGATAACCAATCATACATAAAAGAATTCAAAGAAGATTCAAATATTGTTCATAGATAGACTTGATCATAAACCCACAATTCATCGGTCTCAGCAAACACACCGCAAAAAGAAGATTACATCGAATAGATCTCCACAAGAGAGGGGGAGAACATTGTATTGAGATCCAAAAAGAGAGAAGAAGCCATCTAGCTACTAACTATGGACCCGTAGGTCTGAGGTAAACTACTCAGACTTCATCGGAGGGGCTATGGTGTTGATGTAGAAGCCCTCTGTGATCGATGCCCCCTCCGTCGGAGCTCCGGAACAGGCCCCAAGATGGGATCTCGTGGATACAGAAAGTTACGGCGGTGGAATTAGGGTTTTGGCTCCGTATCTGGTCGTTTGGGGGTACGTAGGTATATATAGGAGGAAGGAGTATGTCGGTGGAGCAACAGGGGGCCCACGAGGGTGGAGGGCGCGCCCCCCCTACCTCGTGGCCTCCTCTTTTGTGTCTTGACGTAGGGTCCAAGTCTCCTGGGACTTGTTCATTGAGAAAATCACGTCCCGAAGGTTTCATTCCGTTTGGACTCCGTTTGATATTCCTTTTCTTCGAAACCCTGAAATAGGAAAAAACATCAATTCTGGGTTGGGCCTTTGGTTAATAGGTTAGTCCCAAAAATAATATAAAAGTGGATAATAAAGCCCAATAATGTCTAAAACAGTAGATAATATAGCATGGATCAATCAAAAATTATAGATACGTTGGAGACGTATCAAGCATCCCCAAGCTTAATTCCTGCTCGTCCTCGAGTAGGTAGATGATAAAAACAGAATTTTTGATGCGGAGTGCTACTTGGCATAATTTTGATGTAATTCTTCTTCATTATGGTATGAATATTCAGATCCGAAAGATTCAAGACAAAAGTTCATATTGACATAAAAATAATAATACTTCAAGCATACTAACTAAGCAATTATGTCTTCTCAAAATAACATGGCCAAAGAAAGTTCATCCCTACAAAATCATATAGTTTAGTCATGTTTCATTTTCGTCACACAAGAATGCTCTCATCATGCACAACCCCGATGACAAGCCAAGCAATTGTTTCATACTTTAGTAATCTCAAACCTATAAACTTTCACGCAATATATGAGCGCGAGCCATGGACATAGCACTATGGGTGGAATAGAATATAATGAGGGGGGTTATGTGGAGAAGACAAAAAAGGAGAAAGTCTCACATCAACGAGGCTAATCAATGGGCTATGGAGATGCCCATCGATTGATGTTAATGCAAAGAGTAGGGATTGCCATGCAACGGATGCATTGGAGCTATAAATGTATGAAAGCTCAACAAAAGAAACTAAGTGGGTGTGCATCCAACTTGCTTGCTCATTAAGACCTAGGGCACTTGAGGAGGCCCATTGTTGGAATATACAAGCCAAGTTCTATAATGAAAAATTCCCACTAGTATATGAAAGAGACAAAACAAAAGACTCTCTATTATGAAGATTATGGTGCTACTTTGAAGCACAAGTGTGGCAAAGGATAGTAGCATTGTCCCCTTTTTTGGGACAATGCTCTATGAATGATGGTCATCACACTTCTATTTACTTACAACTCAAGAATTGCAACTCGATACTTAGAACAAGATATGACTCTATATGAATGCCTCCGGCGGTGTACCGGGATATGCAATGAACCAAGAGTGACATGTATGGAAGAATTATGACAATATCCACCGCGTGCGTCAACACTCATCGGACCGCACACATCAGCATGTATGATTTCCAACAAGTCACTTGCCCATTCCATTGTTCCAAAGAACGGGGTTTTAGTCATCTTGCCAAAGAGGCATGGTTCGCATGTGTCAAGTGATTCAAAATCAAGTGACTTCAAAAGTCCATTAGCATGGAGGTTCTTTCATGTGCTTTACACCAATATGACCTAAGCGGCAGTGCCACATGAAAGTGGTACTATGATTATCAACTCTACATCTTTTGGCATCAATGTTATGAACATGTGTATAACTACGACCGGGATTAATAAACCATTCACATTGGGTGCATGACCATAGAAGGTATTATTCATGTAAACAGAATAACCATTATTCTCTGACTTAAATGAATAACGATATTGCAATAAACATGATCTAATCATCTTCATGCTCAACGCAGACACCAATGCAAACAACATTTATCTAGGTTCAACACTAATCCCGAAGGTAGAGGGAGCGTGGGATGGTGATCACATCAACCTTGGAAACACTTCCAACACACATCGTCACCTCACCCATAGCTAGTCTCCGTTAATTCCGTAGCTTTTGTTTCGAGTTACCAATATTAGCAACTGAATCGGTATCTAATACCCATGTGCTACTAGGAGTACTAGTAAGGTACACATCAATAACACACATATATCAAATATACTTTTGTTGAAGTTGACAGCCTTCTTATCTACCAAGTATTTGAGGCAGTTCCGCTACCAGTGACCGTTCCCCTAATAGAAGCACTTTGTCTCGGGTTTGGGTTCTTGGGTTTCTTCACTGGAGCGGCACTTGGCTTGCCATTCAAGAAGTTTCCCTTCTTGCCCTTGCCCTTCTTTGAAACCAATGCTCTTGTTAACCATCAACACTTGATGCTCCTACTTGATTTCTACCTTTACGACCTTAAGCACGATGAACAGCTCTGGGATTATCTTCCCTTGCATGTTATAGTTCATCACGAAACTCTAGTAGCTTGGTGATAGCGACTGGAGAACTTTTGTCAATCACTCTCTTATCTGGAAGATTAACTCCCACTTGATTCAAGTGATTGAAGTACCCAGACATTCTTAGCACATGCTCACTGGCTGAGCTATTCTCCTCCATCTTGTAGGCAAAGGTCTTGTTAGAGGTCTCAACCTCTCAACATGGGCATGAGCCTGAAAAACCAATTTCAGATCTTTGAACATCTCATATGTTCTATGGCGTTCAAAACGCTTTTGGAGCCCTGACTCTAAGCCGTAAAGCATGGCACACTAAACTACCAGGTAGTCATCAAAACGTGTCTACCAGATGTTCACAACATCCACAGATGACGCCAGAGGGGTTGGCACGCCGAGCGGTGCATCAAGGACAGAAGCCTTCTGTGTAGTAGTGAGGACAATCCTCAGACTACGACCCTAGTACGCACAATTGCTTAAATATCTTTCAACTTCATCTTTCTCTAGGAACGTATTAAAACAAAGAGCTAAAGCGCGAGATATTAATCCACAACATAATTTGCAAACACAATTTAGACTATGTTCATGATAATTAAGTTCATCTAATCAAATTATTCAATGAACTCCCACTCAAATAGACATCCCTCCAGTCATCTAAGTGATACTTGATCCAAATCGACTAGGCCGTGTCCGATCATCACGTGAGACGGTCTAGTCATCAACGGTGAACATCTGCATGTTGATCATATCTTCTATACGACTCATGTTCGACCTTTCGGTCTTCCGTGTTCTGAGGCCCTGTCTATACATGCTAGGCTCGTCAAGTCAACCTAAGTGTGTTGCATGTGTAAATCTGGCTTACACCCATAGTATGCGAATGTTAGAATCTATCACACCCGATCATCACATGGTGCTTCGAAACAACGAACCTTCGCAACGGTGCACAGTTAGGGGGAACACTTTCTTGAAATTATTACGAGGGATCATCTTATTTAAGCTACCGTCGTTCTAAGCAAATAAGATGTAAAACATGATAAACATCACATGCAATCAAATAGTGACATGATATGGCCAATATCATTTTGCTCCTTTTGATCTCCATCTTCGGGGCTCCATGATCATCGTTGTCACCGGCATGACACCATGATCTCCATCATCATGATCTCCATCATCGTGTCTTCTTGAAGTTGTCTCATCATCTATTACTTCTACTACTATGGCTAACGCTTTAGCAATAAAGTAAAGTAATTACATGACGTTTATGTTGACACGCAGGTCATAAATAAATTAAGACAACTCATATGGCTCCTGCCAGTTGTCATACTCATCGACATGCAAGTCGTGATTCCTATTACAAGAACATGATCAATCTCATACATCACATATATCATTCATCACATCCTTTTGGCCATATCACATCACAAGGCATATGCTGCAAAAACAAGTTAGACGTCCTCTAATTGTTGTTGCAAGTTTTTACGTGGCTGCTATAGGTTTCTAGCAAGAATGTTTCTTACCTACGCGAAAACCACAACGTGATATGCCAATTTCTATTTACACTTCATAAGGCCATGTCTGTACATGCTAGGCTCGTCAACACCCGTTGTATTCGAACGTTAGAATCTATCACACCCGATCATCATGTGGTGCTTCGAAATAACAAACCTTCGCAACGGTACACAGTTAGGGGGAACACTTTCTTGAAATTTTAGTGAGGGATCATCTTATTTATGCTACCTTCGTTCTAAGCAAATAAGATGTAAACATGACAAACATCACATGCAAATCATAAAGTGACATGATATGGCCAATATCATCTTGCGCCTTTGACCTCCATCTTCGAGGCGCGGCATGAACACCATCGTCACCGGCATGACACCATGATCTCCATCATCGTGTCTTCATGAAGTTGCCTCGCCAACTATTACTTCTACTACTATGGCTAATGGTTAGCAATAAAGTAAAGTAATTACATGGCGTTTTCAGTGACACTCAGGTCAAAAATAAATTAAGACAACTCCTATGGCTCCTGCCGGTTGTCATACTCATCGACATGCAAGTCGTGATTCCTATTACAAGAACATGATCAATCTCATACATCACATATATCATTCACCACATCCTTTTGGCCATATCACATCATATAGCATACCCTGCAAAAACAAGTTAGACGTCCTCTAATTGTTGTTGCATGTTTTACGTGGCTGCTATGGGTTTCTAGCAAGAACGTTTCTTACCTACGCAAAACCACAACGGTGATATGCCAATTGCTATTTACCCTTCATAAGGACCCTTTTCGTCGAATCTGATCCGACTAAAGTGGGAGAGACAGACACCCGCCAGCCACCTTATGCATCAAGTGCATGTCAGTCGGTGGAACCAGTCTCACGTAAGCGTACGTGTAAGGTCGGTCCGGGCCGCTTCATCCCACAATGCCGCCGGATTAAGATAAGACTAGTAACGGTAAGCAAATTGAACAAATCATCGACCACAACTGCTTTGTGTTCTACTCGTGCATACCTAGCTCTGATACCATAGTTGGGGAACGTAGCAATAATTCAAAAAAAATTCCTACGTGTCACCAAGATTAATCTAGGAGATACTAGCAATGAGAGAGAGGGAGTGCATCTTCATACCCTTGAAGATCGCTAAGCGGAAGTGTTACAAGAACGCGGTTGGTGGAGTCGTACACGCAGCGATTCAGATCGCAGTCGATTCCGATCTAAGCGCCGAACAACGTCACCTCCACGTTCAACACACGTACAACCCAGGGACGTATCCTCCTTGATCCAGCAAGGGGAGAGGATAAGTTAAGGGAGAACTCCGACAACATGACGGCGTGGTGGTGATGGAGCTCGTGGTTCTCTGGCAGGGCTTCGCCAAGCGCTACAGAGGAGGAGGAGGTGTAGGAGCGGGGTAGGGGCCGCGCCAGGGGAAGGGTGCGGCTGCCCTCTCTCTCCCTCACTATAATAGGGGGAAGGGGGTGGAGGAGGCTCCCTAGGGTTCCCTAGGGGAGGGGCGGCGGCCACAGGGGAAACCCTAAATGGGTTTGGGCGCCCCCACCCCTAGGAAACTTGCCCCCCAAGCCGGGAGGGGTGGCTGCCCTAGGGGAGGCGCCCCCACCTCTCCAAGTTACGTGAGATGGGGTGGGAGGGGCGCTCGGCCCTTAGTGGGCTGATGTGCCCCTCCCCTTGGCCCATAAGGCCCCCCAACGCTTGTCGGGGCCCCCGAAACCCCTTTCGGACACGCTGGTCGTCACCCGGTACCCTCGGAACAATTCCGGACTCCAATACCCTTCGTCCAATATATCGATCTTCACCTCCGGACCATTCTAGAACTCCTCGTCACGTTCGGGATCTCATCCGGGACTCCGAACAACCTTCGGTAACCACATACTATTTCCCATAACAACTCTAGCATCACTGAACCTTAAGTGTGTAGACCCTACGGGTTCGGGAACCATGTAGACATGACTGAGACATCTCTCTGGCCAATAACCAATAGTGGGATCTAGATACCCATATTGTCTTCCACATGTTCCACGATGATCTCATCGAATGAACCACGATGTCGGGGATTCAATCAATCCCGTATATAATTCCCTTTGTCTATCGGTATGTTACTTGCCCGAGATTCGATCGTCGGTATCCCCATGCCTCGTTCAATCTTGTTACCGGAAAGTCTCTTTACTCGTTCTGTAACGCATGATCCCGTGACCAACTCCTTAGTCACATTGAGCTCATTATGATGATGCATTACCGAGTGGGCCCAGAGATACCTCTCCGTCATACGGAGTGACAAATCCCAGTTTCGATTCGTGCCAACCCAACAGACACTTTCGGATATACCTGTAGTGCACCTTTATAGCCACCCAGTTACGTTGTGACATTTGGTACACCCAAAGCATTCCTACGGTGTTCGAGAGTTGCACAATCTCATGGTCTAAGGAAATGATACTTGACATTAGAAAAGCTTCAGCAAACGAACTACACGATCTTGTGTTACGCTTAAGATTGGGTCTTGTCCATCACATCATTCTCCTAATGATGTGATCCCGTTATCAATGACATCCAATGTCCATGGTCAGGAAACCATGACCATCTATTGATCAACGAGCTAGTCAACTAGAGGCTTACTAGGGACATATTACGATCTATGTATTCACACAAGTATTATGGTTTCCGGTTAATACAATTACAGCATGAACAATAGACAATTATCATGAAGAAGGAAATATAATAATAACCATTTTATTATTGCCTCTAGGGCATATTTCCAACAAGTTTTGTTAGGGTTTGATCCCTGGTATCCACTATGTTCTGAGATTGATGTTCCTATGACTTTGCTATGCTTAATGCTTATCACTAGGGCCCGAGTGCCATGATTTCAGATCTGAACCTATTATGTTTTCATCAATATATGAGAGTTCTTGATCCTATCTTGCAAGTCTATAGTCACCTATTATGTGTTATGATCCGTTAACCCCGAAGTGACATTAATCGGGATACTTACCGGTGATGACCGTAGTTTGAGGAGTTCATGTATTCACCACGTGTTAATGATTTGGTCTGGTACTCTATTAAAAGGAGGCCTTAATATCCCTTAGTTTCCAATAGGACCCCGCTGCCACGGGAGGGTAGGACAAAATATTTCATGCAAGTTCTTTTCCATAAGCATGTATGACTATATTCGGAATACATGCCTACATTACATTGATGAACTGGAGCTAGTTCTGTGTCACCCTAGGTGATGACTGTGACATGATCGATCGCATCCGGCATAATTCTCCATCACCGATCCAATGCCTACGAGCTTTTCATATATTATTCTTCACTTATTTAATTTTCCGTTGCTACTGTTACAATCACTACAAAATCCAACAATATTACCTTTGCTACTGTTACCTTTTGCCACCGTTACCACTACTATCATATTACTTTGCTACTAAACACTTTGCTGTAGATATTAAGTTTCCAGGTGTGGTTGAATTGACAACTCAGCTGCTAATACTTGAGAATATTCTTTGGCTCCCCTTGTGCCGAATCAATAAATTTGGGTTGAATACTCTACCCTCGAAAACTGTTGCGATCCCCTATACTTGTGGGTTATCATGTATCACTATGATCGAGATTCAAAAAAAATAGACCACTCATCAAGTGCTTCAAACAAGATCTAGATATAATGTTCATGCTCAACGCTGGCACCAAATAATAATTATTCAGGTCTAAAACTAATCCTGAAGGTAGATGTAGAGGTAGCGTGCCGACGGCGATCACATCGACCTTGGAACCATTTCCGACGTGCATTGTCACCTCGTCCTTAGCCAATCTTCCTTTAATCTGTAGCCCTGTTTTGAGTCACAAATATGAGCAACAGAACCAGTATCAAATACCTAGACGCTACTACGAGCATTTGTAAGGTACACATCAATAACATGTATATCAAATATACCTTTCACTTTGTCATCCTTCTTATCCTCCAAATACTTGGGGCATTTCCGCTTCCAGTGACCAGTCCCTTTGCAGTAGAATCACTCAGTTTCAGGCTTAGGTCCAGACTTGGGCTTCTTCCCGGGAGTAGAAACTTGCTTGATATTCTTCTTTAAGTTTCCCTTCTTCCCTTTGCCCTTTTTATTGAAATTAGTGGTCTTGTCAACCATCAACACTTGATGCTCCTTGATTTCTACCTCCGCAGCTGATGCGTCTCCAACGTATCTATAATTTTTGATTATTCCATGCTATTATATTATCTGTTTTGGATGTTAATGGGCTTTATTTTACACTATTATATTATTTTTGGGACTAACCTATTAACCTAAGGCCCAGTGCAAATTGCTGTTTTTTGCCTATTTCAGTGTTCCACAGAAAAGGAATATCAAACGGAGTCCAAACAGAATGAAACCTTCGGGAGCGTGATCTTTGGAACAAACATGATCTAGAGGACTTGAAGTGGCGTCAAGAAACGAACGAGGTGTCCATGAGGCAGGGGGCGCGCCCTCCCCCCTCATGGGCCCCTCGTGGCTCAACCGACCTACTTCTTCCTCCTATATAAGTTCACATACCCCGAAAACATCCAGGAGCACCACGAAACCCTATTTGCACCGACGTAACCTTTTGTACCCAAGAGATCCCATCTTGGGGCCTTTTCCGGAGCTCCACCGGAGGAGGCATCGATCACGGAGGGCCTCTACATCAACTCCATGGCCCCTCCGATGATGTGTGAGTAGTTTACTTCAGACCTTCGGGTCCATAGTTATTAGCTAGATGGCTTCTTCTCTTTATCTGGATCTCAATACAAAGTTCTCCTCGATCTTCTTGGAGATCTATTCGATGAAACTCTTTTTGCGGTGTGTTTGTCGAGATCCGATGAATTGTGGGTTTATGATCAAGTCTATCTATGAACAATATTTGATTCCTCTCTGAAATGTTTTATGTATGATTGGTTATCTTTGCAAGTCTCTTCCTATTATCAGTTTGGTTTGGCCTACTAGATTGATCTTTCTTGCAATGGTAGAAGTGCTTAGCTTTGGGTTCAATCTTGTGGTGCTCGATCCCAGTGATAGAAAGGGAAACGACACGTATTGTATTGTTGCCATCGAGGATAAAAAGATGGGGTTTATATCATATTGCTTGAGTTTATCCCTCTACATCATGTCATATTACCTAATGCGTTACTCTGTTCTTATGAACTTAATACTCTAGATGCATGTTGGACAGCGGTCGATGTGTGGAGTAATAGTAGTAGATGCAGGCATGAGTTGGTCTACTTATCACGGACGTGATGCCTATATACATGATCATGCCTAGATATTCTCATAATTATTGCTTTTCTATCAATTGCTCGACAGTAATTTGTTCACCCACCGTAATACTTATGCTATCTTGAGAGAAGCCACTAGTGAAACCTATGCCCCCCGGGTCTATTTTCCATCATATAAGTTTCCAATCTATTTTACTTTGCAATCTTTTACTTTCAATCTTTATCATAAAAATACCAAAATATTTTTTCTTATCATTATTATCTCTATCAGATCTCACTCTCTTAAGTGATCGTGAAGGGATTGACAACCCCTTTATCGCATTGGTTGCGAGGTTCTTATTTGTTTGTGTAGGTACGAGGGACTTGCGAGTGGCCTCTGATACGTCTCCAACGTATCTATAATTTTTGATTGCTCCATGCTATTATATTATCTGTTCTAGATGTTAATGGGCTTTATTTTACACTTTTATATCATTTTTGGGACTAACCTATTAACCGGAGGCCCAGCCCAAATTGTTGCTTTTTTGCCTATTTCAGTGTTTCGCAGAAAAGGAATATCAAACGAAGTCCGAACGGAATGAAACCTTCGGGAACGTGATTTTCTCAACAAACGTGATCCAGGAGACTTGGAGTGGGCGCAAAGAAACAATCGAGGAGGCCACGAGGCAGGGGGCGCGCCTACCCCCTGGGCGCGCCCTCCACCCTCGTGGGCCCCTCGTTGCTCCACCAACCTACTTCTCCCTCCTATATAAGTCCACGTACTCCGCAAACATCTAGGAGCACCACGAAAACCTAATTCCACCGCCGCAACCTTCTGTACCCGAGAGATCCCATCTTGGGGCATTTGCCGGAGCTCCGTCGGAGGGGGCATTGATCACGGAGGGCCTCTACATCAACTCCATGGCCCCTCCGGTGATGTGTGAGTAGTTTACTTCAGACCTTCGGGTCCATAGTTATTAGCTAGATGGCTTCTTCTCTCTCTTTGGATCTCAATACAAAGTTCTCCTCGATCTTCTTGGAGATCTATTCGATGTATTCTTATTTTGTGGTGTGTTTGTCGAGATCCGATGAATTGTGGGTTTATGGTCAAGTTTATCTATGAACAATATTTGAATCTCCTCTGAATTCTTTTATGTATGATTGGTTATCTTTGCAAGTCTCTTTGAATTATCAGTTTGGTTTGGCCTACTAGATTGATCTTTCTTGCAATGGGAGAAGTGCTTAGCTTTGGGTTCAATCTTGCGGTGTCCTTTCCCAGTGACAGCAGGGGCAGAAAGGCATGTATTGTATTGTTGCCATCGAGGATAAAAAGATGGGGTTTATATCATATTGCATGAGTTTATCCCTCTACATCATGTCATCTTACTTAAAGCATTACTCTGTTCTTATGAACTTAATACTCTAGATGCATGCTGGATAGCGGTCGATGTGTGGAGTAATAGTAGTAGATGCAGAATTGTTTCGGTCTACTTGTCATGGACGTGATGCCTATATACATGATCATGCCTAGATATTCTCATAACTATGCTCAATTCTATCAATTGCTTGACAGTAATTCGTTTACCCACCGTAATACTTATGCTCTTGAGAGAAGCCACTAGTGAAACCTATGGCCCCCGGGTCTATCTTCCATCATTTAATCTTCCAACACTTAGCTATTTCTATTGCCGTTTATTTTACTTTGAATCTTTATTTCTCCTTATCATAAAAATACCAAAAAATATTATCTTATCATATCTATCAGATCTCACTCTCGTAAGTGACCGTGAAGGGATTGACAACCCCTTTATCGCGTTGGTTGCGAGGTTCTTATTTGTTTGTGTAGGTGCGTGGGACTCGAGCGTGATCTCCTACTGGATTGATACCTTGGTTCTCAAAAACTGAGGGAAATACTTACGCTACTTTACTGCATCACCCTTTCCTCTTCAAGGGAAAACCAACGCAGTGCTCAAGAGGTAGCAAGAAGGATTTCTGGGGCCGTTGCTGGGGAGATTCGCGCCAAGTCAAGTCAAGATTTGACTCCCGACAACGAGCCATTTCTGGCACCGTTGCCGGGGAGTCTACGCACAAGTCAAGACATACCAAGTACCCATCACAAACTCTTATCCCTCGCATTACATTATTTGCCATTTGCCTCTCGTTTTCCTCTCCCCCACTTCACCCTTGCCATTTTATTCGCCCTCTCTTTTCTGTTCGTTACTTTCTTGATTGCCTTGTCGTTATGGCTAGTCCTCTATCTTCTCTGTTGTCTCCCGAGAATGAAGTTCTTAATTTTAAGCAAAGGGAGGGAGAAAATCTAAAAGACGCTTGGTATAGAATTTGCAATGATCAAAATAGATCTACCAGGAAGCAATCTACTTCCGTTCTTCTCCGCAATTTTTATGTAGGTGCTACTCCTTGGTACAGATATATTCTTGATACCATTACATGAGGGAATTTCTTGGGTAGCCATACTTTTGATTCTTATAATGCTATGATAGATTTGTTTGGCTCACCACCTCTTTTGGTTAATGGAACTATGTTAACTTTGGAACACGTGATGCAAAGGCTTGAAATTATTGAGAATAAAGTTGCTACTATAGAGTTGATTGAGAATTTGGATAAAAATATCCACAACCAAATTACCCAATATGGATCTAAGGTGGGAGTTACTCTGAAAAGTTTTAAGGAAAAAGAACCCATAGTTAATGAAAGAATAGATCAAAATTCTACTAGTATCGATAAACTTGAGGGAATTATCACCAACTTGGGGTCCGCTTTTTCTTCCATTAAAAATACTCCAAATCCTCCTACCAAAATTTCCAAGCTTGTTTATGTTCCTAAAAATAAGGGTGAATCCTCTAGTAAGGAAACTGCGGATTTAAAATCAATAAGTGTTCATCCCAATCTTTTTGCTATCATTAAGGAACCGTTTGCTACAAATGATTTTCTTTATTTTGTGCCTAGGAGTTTGATAATTAATAAAAATAAAGAAACTCCAAAGGGTTATAGGTTTCTTATTGAAGAATTGCCCACCAAAGATGGCAATACCTAGATCTATCTTCGCTTTTATGCCTAGCTAGGGGCGTTAAACGATAGCGCTTGTTGGGAGGCAACCCAATTTTATTTTTATTCCTTGCTTTTTGCTCCTGTTTAGTAATAAATAATTTATCTAGCCTCTGTTTTGCTTGTGTGTTTTTTTGTTTAATCAGTGTTTGTGCCAAGTAGAACCGTTGGGAAGACTTGGGGAAAGTCTTTTTGATCTTGCTGTAACAAAAACAGAAACTTTAGCGCTCACGAGAATTGCTGCCATTTTTATTTGGAAGGTACTATTTAGTTAATTCTTTTTGCAGATGATTAATAGATAAATTCCTCACGTCCAGAAATTTATTTTAGAATTTTGGGGTTCCAGAAGTTTGTGTTAGTTACAGATTACTACAGACTGTTCTGTTTTGACAGATTTTGTTTCCCCGTGTTGTTTGCTTATTTTGATGAATCTATGGCTAGTAAAAGAGTTTATAAACCATAGAGAAGTTGGAATACAGTAGGTTTAACACCAATATAAATAAATAATTAGTTCAATACAGTACCTTGAAGTGGTGTTTTGTTTTCTTTCGCTAACGGAGCTCACGAGATTTTCTATTTGGAGTTTTGTGTTGTGAAGTTTTCAAGTTTTGGGTAAAGATTTGATGGATTATGGAACAAGGAGTGGCAAGAGCCTAAGATTGGGTATGCCCATGGCACCCCAAGGTAAAATTCAAGGACACCAAAAAGCCAAAGCTTGGGGATGCCCCAGAAGGCATCCCCTCTTTTGTCTTCGTCTATCGGTAACTTTACTTGGTGCTATATTTTTATTCACCACATGATATGTGTTTTGCTTGGAGCGTCTTGTATGATTTGAGTCTTTGCTTTTTAGTTTAACAAAATCATGCTTGCTGTACACACCTTTTGAGAGAGACTCACATGATTTGAAATTTATTAGAATACTCTATGTGCTTCACTTATATCTTTAGAGCCATATAGTTTTTGCTCTAGTGCCTCACTTATATCTTTTAGAGCATGGTGGTGGTTTCATTTTATAGAAATAATTGATCTCTCATGCTTCACTTATATTATTTTGAGAGTCCTTTAGAACAACATGAAAATTTGCTTTTAGGAATAATATAAAAACTTTTATACAAGTGCATTGAATACTAAGAAAAGTTTGATGCTTGATGATTGTTTTGAGATATGGAGATGGTGATATTAGAGTCATGCTAGTTGAGTAGTTGTGAATTTGAGAAATACTTGTGTCGAAGTTTGTGATTCCCGTAGCATGCACGTATGGTGAACCGTTATGTGATGAAGTCGGAGCATGATTTATTTATTGATTGTCTTCCTTATGAGTGGCGGTCGGGGACGAGCGATGGTCCTTCCCTACCAATCTATCCCTCTAGGAGCATGCGCGTAATACTTTGCTTTGATAACTTGTAGATTTTTGCAACAAGTATATGAGTTCTTTATGACTAATATTGAGTCCATGGATTATACGCACTCTCATCCTTCCACCATTGCTAGCCTCTCTAATACCGCACACTTTTCGCCGGTACCATAAACCCACCATATACCTTCCTCAAAACAGCCACCATACCTACCTATTATGGCATTTCCATAGCCATTCCGAGATATATTGCCATGCAACTTTCCACCGTTCCGTTATTATGACACGCTTCATCATTGTCATATTGCTTGCATGATCATGTAGTTGACATCGTATTTGTGGCAAAGCCACCGTTCATAATTCTTCATACATGTCACTCATGCATCATTGCACATCCCGGTACACCGCCGGAGGCATTCACATAGAACCATATTTTGTTCTAAGTATTGAGTTGTAAGTCAATAAAGTGTGATGATCATCATTATTAGAGCATTGTCCCAGTGAGGAAAGGATGATGGAGACTATGATTCCCCCACAAGTCGGGATGAGACCCCGGACAAAAAAAAGAGGCCAAAAAAAAGAGGCCCAAATAAAAAAATGAGAGAAAAAGAGAGAAGGGACAATGCTAATATCCTTTTTCCACACTTGTGCTTCAAAGTAGCACCATGATCTTCATGATAGTGAGTCTCCTATGATATCACTTTCATATACTAGTGGGAATTTTTCATTATAGAACTTGGCTTGTATATTCCAATGATGGGCTTCCTCAAATTGCCCTAGGTCTTCATGAGCAAGCAAGTTGGATGCACACCCACTTAGTTCTTTTGTTGAGCTTTCATACACTTAAAGCTCTAGTGTATCCGTTGCATGGCAATCCCTACTCACTCACATTGATATCTATTGATGGGCATCTCCATAGCCCGTTGATACGCCTAGTTGATGTGAGACTATCTTCTCCTTTTTGTCTTCTCCACAACCACCATTTTATTCCACATATATAGTGCTATATCCATGGCTCACGCTCATATATTGCGTGAAGATTGAAAAAGTTTGAGAACATCAAAAGTATGAAACAATTGCTTGGCTTGTCATCAGGGTTGTGCATGATTTAAATATTTTGTGTGGTGAAGATAGAGCATAGCCAGACTATATGATTTTGTAGCATAACTTTCTTTGGCCATGTCATTTTGAGAAGACATGATTACTTAGTTAGTATACTTGAAGTATTATTATTTTTATATCAATATTAAACTTTTATCTTGAATCTTTCGGGTCTGAACATTCATGCCACAATAAAGAAAAATTACATTGAGAAATATGTTAGAAAGCATTCCACATCAAAAATTCCTTTTTTATCATTTACCTACTCGAGGACAAGCAGGAGTTAAGCTTGGGGATGCTTGACACGTCTCGAACGTATCTATAATTTTTAATTGCTCCATGCTATTATATTATCTCTTTTGGATGTTAATGGGCTTTATTTTACACTTTTATATCATTTTGGGGACTAACCTATTAACCAGAGGCCCAACCCAAATTGCTGTTTTTTGGCCTATTTCAGTGTTTCGCAGAAAAGGAATATCAAACGAAGTCCAAACGGAATGAAACCTTCGGGAACGTGATTTTCTCAACAAACATGATCCAGGAGACTTGGAGTGGGTGTCAAGAAACAATCGAGGAGGCCACGAGGCAGGCGGGCGCGCCCTCCACCCTCGTGGGCCCCTTGTTGCTCCACCGACCTAGTTCTTCCTCCTATATAAGTCCACGTACCCCGCAAACATCCAGGAGCACCACGAAAACCTAATTCCACCGCCGCAACCTTCTGCATCCGAGAGATCCCATCTTGGGGCCTTTGTCGGAGCTCCGCCGGAGGGGGCATTGATCACGGAGGGCCTCTACATCAACTCCATGGCCTCTCCGGTGAAGTGTGAGTAGTTTACTTCAGACCTTCGGGTCCATAGTTATTAGCTAGATGGCTTCTTCTCTCTCTTTGGATCTCATACAAAGTTATTAATGTGTACCTCACTAGTACTCCTGGTAGCACCTGGGTATTGGATACCGGTTCAGTTGCTATTATTGGTGACTTGAAGCAAAATCTACGGACTAAACGGAGACTGGCTAAGGGCGAGGTGACGATATGTGTTGGAAGTGTTTCCAAAGTTGATGAGATCACCATCGCACGCTCCATCTGCCTTCGGGATTAGTATTGAACCTAGATAAATGTTATCAGGTGTCTACGTTGAGCATGTATATGATTAGATCATGTTCATTGCAATACGGTTATTCATTTAAATTAGAGAATAATGGTTATTCTATTTACATGAATAATACCTTTCATGGTCATGCACCCTATGTGAATGGTTCATTGAATCTCGGTCGTGGTAATACACATGTTCACGCCAAAAGATGTAGAGTTAATAATGATAGTACCACTTTCTTGTGGCACTGCCGCTTAGGTCA
The DNA here is from genome assembly GCF_003073215.2 of Triticum urartu. NCBI lineage: Eukaryota > Viridiplantae > Streptophyta > Magnoliopsida > Poales > Poaceae > Triticum > Triticum urartu. The sequence goes on from NC_053022.1 coordinate 539,246,485, forward strand.
TATTGGCGTAAGATGCATGAAGAAACTCCATGTCGATGGTTGTTTGGAGTCACTTGATTTTGAATCGCTTGACACATGCGAGCCATGCCTCATGGGCAGGATGACTAAGACCCCGTTTTCAGGTACAATGAAACGGGCAAGTGACTTGTTGGAAATCATACATGCTAATGCGTGTGATCCAATGAGAATTGAAGCGTGCGGTGGATATCGCTATTTTCTCATCTTCACTGACGATTTGAGTATATATAGGTATATTTACTTAATGAAGCACAAGTTTGAAACATTTGAAAAGTTCAAGCGATTTCAGAGTGAAGTTAAGAATCATCATAACAAGAAGATCAAATTCCTACGATCTGATCAATGAGAATTTCTAAGTTATGAGTTTGGCAAACACTTAAGACATTGTGGAATTGTTTCACAGTTGAAGCCACCTGGAACACCATAGGGTAATGGTGTGTCCGGACGTCGTAATCGAACCTTATGAGATATGGTGCGATCTATGATGTCTCTTACCGATCTACCGCTATTATTTTGACGTTATGCATTAGAGACAGCTGCATTCACTTTAGATAGGACACCATATAAGTCCATTGAGACGATGCCGTATGAACATTGGTTTGGCAAGAAACCAAAGTTGTCATTTCTTAATGTTTGGGGCTGCGATGCTTAAGGCTTCAGCCGGAGAAGCTCGAACCCAAAGCGGATAAACACATCTTCATAGGATACCCAAAGGTGACAGTTGGGTATACCTTCTATCTCAAATCCGAGGGCAAATTGTTTGTCGCTAAGAATGGGTCCTTTCTCGAGAAGGAGTTTCTCTCGAAAGAATTGAGTGGGAGGAAGATAGAACTTGATGAGGTTGTCGAACCTTTACTTTAACCAGAGAGTGATGCAACACAGAAAGTTGTTTTCTGTGGAGCCTACATCTGTGGAATAGGAAGTTAATGATAGTGATCATGAACCTTCGGATCAATTTGCTATCGAACCTCGTAGGTCGACAAGGATATGTACTACTCCTGCGTGGTACGGTAATCCTATCTTAGATATCATGTTGTTAGACAACAATGAACCTACGAGCTATGGAGAAGCGATGGTGGGCCCATATTCCGACAAATGGTTAAAAGCCATGAAATCCGATATAGGATCCATGTATCAGAACAAAGTATGGACTTTGGTGGACTTGCCCGATGATCAGCGAGCCATTGAGATAAATGGATCTTTAAGAAGAAGACGGACGTGGGCGGTAATGTTACCGTCTATGAAGCTCGACTTGTGGGAAAGAGTCTTTTCACAAGTTCAAGGAGTTGACTACGATGAGAATTTCTCACCCGTAGCAATGCTTAAGTCCGTCGGAATCATGTTAGCATTAGCTGTATTTTTCGATTATGACATCTGAAAGATGGATGTCAAAAACAAGTTTTCTTACCAGTTTTCGTAAGAAAGAGTTGTATGTGATACAATCAAAGTTTTGTCGATCCTAAGGATGCTAAAAGGTATGCTAGCTCCAGCGATCCTTCTATGGACTAGAGCAAGCATCTCGGAGTCAGAATATATGCTTTGATGGAGTGATCAAAGCTTTTAGGTTTATACAATGTTTGCTAGAAACTTGTATTTACAAGAAAGTGAGTGGGAGCACTACAACATTTCTGATAGGTATATGTGGATGACATATAGTTGATCCGAAATAATGTAGAATTTCTGGAAAGCATAAACGGTTGTTTGAAGAGTGATTTTCAAAGGAAGACCTGGATAAAGCTGCTTACATATTGGGCATCAAGATCTATAGAGATAGATCAAGACGCCTGATGAAACTTTCAAAGAACGCACACCTTGACATGTTTTTGAAGGAGTTCAAAATAGATCAGTCAAAGAAGGGGTTCTTACCTGATTTGTAAGGTGTGAAGTTGAGTAAGACTCAAAGATTGACCACGGCAGAAGAAAGAGGAAGGACGAAGGTCGTCCCCTATGCTTTTGTCATAGGCTCTATACGGTATGCCAGGCTGAGTACCGCACCAGATGTGTGCCTTGCCACATGTCTGGCAAGAGGGTACAAAGGTGATCTAGGAGTAGATCACCAGATAGCGGTCAAAATTATCCTTAGAGGAATAAGGAAATGTTTCTCGGTTATGGAGGTGATAAAGAGTTCAACGTAA
>NC_053022.1:539249637-539262450 GCF_003073215.2 Triticum urartu
CAGTGGCCTTTGTTCTCTTTGGTTCTTGCTTAGAGGTCGGGCTCGGAGGTACCACCGCTAGGGGTAAAGCCAGAAGCGCTTAACCCGTGCTGCTCTTTGTTGCATTCTCTGATGTTATAGGCGCGCCCATATTGACTTGTGCAGCTCCACGCTTCCTGTAGCCCTCAACCCCCCTCATGTATGTATCATCTTCTTTAAGACTAGGATCATCCTACTCCATCCACTCCATGCTTTCGTGCTGACTTGTACCACGCTGATTTGCACCACGACCTGCTCGATGGCCAGACCTGCCTCTACCTCTTCCCCCGCCCGACGAACTCCCGGCTCCAGGGCCACGGCCTGGACCCTTGCACCAATCATCTTGGAGGTTTTTGAACCCTAGCATGGAAGGAGGATGAATTCCATTGCCACATTCTTTATACAGGTGACCTAACATACCGCAGACGACGCACCAATCGGGTAACCTCTCATACTTGACCCTGAAGATCTCTCTCTCTTCCTCTTCACCACCAACGAAACAACGTTCCTGAGAGGCTTTGTGACATCCACCTTTACCCGAACCCTGAAAAAGTTACACTCAAAGTCTTGAGACATGGGTTCAGCATAGACGAAGTCTCCGACAGTTGCAGCAAGGGATTTGATCAGGCCAAAAAACAGTTCCGGGAGGTTGTGAATTTGGATCCACATCTCTATCTTGTTCAAACTAATAGACGATGGTCTGGTGATTCCATCATATGGCTCTATAACGACAGCCTTACCCTTGAAGGTCCATGGCCCATCTTCCATTACTCGCTCCCAATCACCTAGGCAAGAAAATTGCATGGTATATAGGTTATCCTCCAGCAGTCGGAATTTGACTTCTTGCGCTAAGTCCCAAGCAACCCGCATGTTGAGGAAGAACCAGTACTGACTATATGGCTTGTCCATGTCCACACGAGCGATAGCCATCCAGCGAGCAGCCTCCTCCGGTATGTCACCATCCTCAACCACAACATCCACAAGATCATCCTCTTTCAATCCCAACTCCTTCATCATTGCTTCCATGTCGCTCATCGCCGCTTCAGATGCAGACATTGAGCCCTCCATCAGATATCTTGCCCGAGAAACAACAGATTCCACAGGCGGGATGTTCCCTAGGGCGACCTCCTGTCAACCACGTTGCCCTCCCACCCGTAGGCGTCGTCGATCAATGGTAGGGAGGTGGAGGGGATCACGATCTCCACGTCGGTGCGAGCACCACCGGGAGGAGAAAAACCCTAGCTAGAGGGGATACATGATATATAGTAGGAACCCAGGTGGACACAGGGCAAGCTCGTTTTTAGTTTTGGGCTTTGAAAAATTAAAATCAAACAAACATGACAAAAAATTTGAAGGTTATGCTGACATCATACTTAGATGTGAGGTATTATCTCACGTCTAGATGTGATATAGACTAGATGTAACATAGACAGACCCTTTATTATATTTGACTAGAAAGTTCAATTCTATTTTTATCTTGTAGGTTACTGAATCTTGTTGTCCAGCAATGTATTCTGGAATTCGGAAATGCAAGACATCCTTTTGAGGTAATCTTGTCTCTCATGTTATCATTATAGCGAATATTTTGATTGCTACATTTTGGTTTTACACATTGCCTTCTATTATGTCCTATAATATGTGCTAGAAGTGATGAAACAAACTTTTATTCAATACAAAGTTGTTTGAAAATTTTAAGCCTTATTAAATGTCTCGTAGGGAACTGTTGCTGTTGCCATACCCTAGCTTGAATAATGAATGGAAGAGGCATGTGTAGTCGTACTAGTAACAGAAGAGATCGAGACTGATTACTACTGAATGTATTAGTTCCTCTTCTTGTGGAGTTTAATGGTTGAACCTCAGTTTTCATTGCCCCCCCCTCTCTCTCTCTCTCCCTCCCTCCCTGTGTGTGTGTGTTTGTGTGTTTGTGCTTCTCTCCCTTTCGGCTACGGCGAAAGCAACCAACACATCCATAGCTGCTGACCAAGTCAAGCCTGAAAAAACAGCTGCTGACCAAGCCAAGCCAGCAAGCAGGCCCAAGATAGCAACCAATCCAAGGGAAATACCCTTTGGTGTATATACACCCTATATGAGGATTTGCTTTAAATAATTAAAGAAAAAAATCAAAATAGTTCAAAAGTATTTTTAGATTAAACTTGACTTACTTGCGCACTAGTATATAAATGTTCACAAAAAACCAACATTGGCTTCACAGCGAAAAAGACAAAAATTATTTGCTATTATAGGTGACTATTCACGCTATTTTGACCAAAAATTTATCTTTTTGAAAAGAAGTCAAAGAGGGTGTTTCTTTTTGTGAAACTTTTCTCATTAGTAGAATGAATGGTCAAGTTTATTTCAAAAACATTTTCAGAAAAATTTGACTTTTTGTTGAATTGCTATTTTTTTCCATATAGGGTACATATGTACCCAGGAACCAAAAGTTCGCCTCCCCAATCCCACCCCAACAGGAGGAGATACATCGCTGTCTGCTCAAGCCTGGACTCGCTAAAGCCGCGCATGTGCCACGTAAGGGCATCTCCAACACCGACTCGCAAACCTCTCGCAAGCATCCGACCGATCTGTCCAGACACAAATTGTCATTCAACATGGGCCTGTATCTATCCGTCGAGTGGTCCAGATGTAAATTTTAAATTCCCTTAGAAAATTGTGCATGAATTGCATTGCATAATCGGGAATTTTTTTTCTCCGTTCTCATTGTAAACTATGGGTAGTTACACTGTGCCTCCAAATTGTTAACACGAGATTTAAATTATTTGAACAAATTTTTATCTTCATTTGAAACTGACATGATCATTGACAGAGGCAAATGGCTCCATAGAATTCCAAACTATACATTTTTCATATGCTCTTATACTCACAAACTATACATAGAATTCCAAAAAACATACTCTATTTTCATAAATCTTAGTGCATGTGGTGTATATCAAGTACCATGGTTGGTTTTATCAGTTTGTTGCAGTGGAAGACAAAAGAAGTCGGGCGGCAGGACGATGACACGCCCATCCCTCGCTAGCTGTTGGACAAATACGCTATTCTATCCGAGCGGCCTCTCGCCGAGGATGTCGTGGAGGCGTTCGCTAACTTCTTTGGCTGGAGTATTCCTGGCTGTGCGACCGCCGAGGCTGTCAGCGGCCCGGGCGGTGACACTGAAGATGACACAAGCAAACGGCGGGAAGCAGGGGATTCAAGTCGTGGCCGACAGGGCGGTCCACTCGCATTCAAGCAATTCCCTTAGTGGCTGTGCAAGCCAAAAACGGTTCACTGAGGGCGGGTGTAGCGTAGCAGTTTAAATATCCTCGCGCTTCCTGGGAGAGGGGGGGGGGTGGAAAGGAGGTAGCTTCGGCCAGGCTAGAGAGTGTTTGTAATTCGAATTGTTGTGTGGGAGGTTGGGTGGACAACTAATACAACTCTCGAACCCTAGATCTCGTCCATGGAGGTAGTGGGAACCTTACATCCGGTACTCAGAGCTTTTTGACCCTAGAGATCCCAAGCCACGTCCACGCCATGATAACCCACAAGTATAGGGGATCAATTGTAGCCTCGTTTGATAAGTAAGAGTGTCGAACCCAATGAGGAGCTAAAGGTAGAACAAATATTCCCTCAAGTTCTATCGACCACCGATACAACTCTACGCACGCTTAACGTTCGCTTTACCTAGAACAAGTATGAAACTAGAAGTACTTTGTAGGTGTTTTTGGATAGGTTTGCAAGATAATAAAGAGTGCGTAAATAAAAAGTAGGGTCTGTTTAGATAAAGAAACAATAAAGTTAGTATAGCGACTGTGGAAAAGTGGTGGTAGGAGTTGCGAAATTGTCCCTAAGCAATTGACTACTTTACTAGACCGATAGCAAGTTTTATGTGGGAGAGGCCACTTCTAGCATGTCATCCCTGACTTGGAATTCTATGCACTTATGATTGGAACTATTAGCAAGCATCCGCAACTACTAACATTCATTAAGGTAAAACCCAACCATAGCATTAAGATATATTGGTCCCCCTTCAATCCCGTATGCATCAATTTCTATGTTAGGCTGAAGTTTCTATCACTCTTGCCCTCCAATACATAGTCCTATCAAGATATAACTAACCCTATGGTGTGATCCACGCGTGCGCTCATATGATGGGCACCAAACGACAACAACATAACCACAATCAAATTAAACCAATCATAGCAATTCATCAACCACCGATAGGACAACGAAAATCTACTCAGACATCATAGGATGGCAACACATCATTGGATAATAATATGAAGCATAAAGCACCATGTTCAAGTAGAGGGTACAGCGGGTTGCAGGAGAGTGGACCACTGTAGATAGAGGGGGAAAGGTGATGGAGATGTTGGTGAAGATGGCGGAGGTGTTGGTGTAGATTGCGGTGATGATGATGTCCCCCGGCGGCGTTCCTGCGCCACCGGAAGCGAGGGGGAGAGAGCCCCTCACCTTCTTCTTCGTCCTTGACCTTCTCCCTAGATGCGAGAAGGGTTTCCCCTCTAGTCCATGGTCTCCATGGCGTGGGAGGGGCGAGAGTCCCTCCAAGATTGGATCTGTCTATCTGTCTCTTTGTTTCTGCGCTCTCAGATTCTGCCCTTTCACCGTTTCTTATATTCCCGGAGATCCGTAACTCCGATTGGGCTGAAATTTTAACACGATATCTATCCGGATATTAGCTTTGTTGCGGTGAAATAAGGGCATCAACCGCCTTACGGGGTGGCCACGAGGGTCAGGGGAGCGCCCCCTGCCTCATGGGCCCCTCGGGCATCGTCTCGTCTGGATTTTTCTTCCCAAAAATCACATATATTCCAAAAAAATCTCCGTCAATTTTTATCCCGTTTGGACTCCTTTTGTTAAGGATTTACAAAATATGCAACAAACAGGAACTGGCACTGGGCACTGAATCAATATGTTAGTCTAAAAAATATTATAAAAAGTTGCCAAAAGTATATGAAAGTTGTATAATATTGGCATGGAACAATCAAAAATTATAGATACGACGGAGACGTATCAACATCCCCAAGCTTAATTCCTACTCGTCCTCGAGTAGGTAAATGATAAAAAATAATTTTTAATGTGGAATGCTACCTAGCATAATCTTGATCATATATCTAATCATGGCATGAATATTAAGACATGAGTGATTCAAAGAAATAGTCTATCATTTAACATTAAGATAATAATACTTCAAGCATACTAATAAAGCAATCATGTATTTTCAAAATAACATGGCCAAAGAAAGTTATCCCTACAAAATCATATAGTCTGGCTATGCTCCATCTTCACCACACAAAATTTTCAAATCATGCACAATCCTGATGACAAGCCAAGCGATTGTTTCATGCACTACTAGGGAAACCTTATACACCAGAATCTTAGCAGCAGCGCGGCATAAAAAGGCGCTGCTGCTAAGTAGGTAGCAGCGCAGCTACGGAAAGCTCGCTACTAGTTGCAAACTTAGCAGTAGCGCGTGACGCTTAACCGCGCTGCTACAAAAATCCGACAGTACACAACGACATAAGAGTTCCAGTAGCGCGCTGCCATGGAGCGCGCTGCTGCTAATGCCATAAGAGCAGCGCGCTTTTTTGTCACCTCGCTGCTGCTAATTTTGAAATTGTTCACAGGGTTGGCCCGTTTAGCAGTAGCGCGTGACAGAAAAGCGCGTTGTTGCTACGCTCTTAGCAGCAGCGCACTTTCTCTCCCGCGCTACTGCTAAGACGCAACACCCACCACCATTTCCACCTCCCCTCCCCATCTCCTCTCCTCCCTTTCCCCTACCTCCCACATCCTCCCTCTCTCACTCTTCTTCTTCCTCAATACTTCTCCCCCCATTACTCTCCCTCTTCTACCTACCTTTCTCTCTCTTCATTACTCCTAGCTATAACTACACCACCTCCATTAATTCATCTCCTTTCTCTTTTTCCTCCCCCCTCCACTAGTTGAAGTTGTCTCCTCCCAAATTAGCTAGCTAGGTAGATGTAGCATTTAGTTAAGTGACCTATTTGCCCCCTAACTAGATCTTTCTTTGTCAAGAAGAGCTTTGTGCACTTTTGACCTCCCTACATCATCATCTCCACCGTGTGCTCGATCTCGAGATAGAGGTGTGATTAATATTTCATGCTTTTGCAAAATGGAAATATATGTTCCTATTTTGTATACACACTTAATTAGTCATTATTATGCATGGGTCCAATGATGTAATATATATATGTTCCTATTTTGTATACACACTTAGCCATTATTATGCAAGGGTCCAATGATGTAATATATATGTTCCTATTATGCTGAGGAAAAGAAAAAAGGGAAACTGGTTATAGCAGTAGCGCTTTAGTGAAAAAGAGCTACAGCTAGTCAAGGTAGCAGTAGCGGTTTCTGCAGAAAATCGCTATAGCTGCTCGTAATAGTAGTAGCGCATTTCGTGTAAACGCGCTACTGCTACGTCCACTTAACCCAAAATTCCCCTCTCCCTGCTTCATCCCCGCCTCTTTTCCCCCAAATCCCCACTCTCTCTTCCCCGGCCCCTCGCACCGCCGCGCCCGCCCCCGACCTCGGCGCGCTCGCCCCCGACCCGCGCTCGCCCCCGACCCCGCCGCGCCCGACCCCGGCGCTCGCCCCCGACCCCGCCGCCCCCGACCCAGGCGCGCTCGCCCCCGGCGCCGGCGCTCGCCCCCGACCCGTCGGCCCTCGCCTCCCTCCTCTTTTCCTCCCCTCCCAACCTCGGCCGTCGTCGGGCCTGCCTCCTCGCCCTGCACCCTCTGTAAACCACCCCCTCTCTCTCTCTGCTAGCTAGGGTTAATTTACTTAGGTTTTAGTTATGTTAATTAGGTTATCTATTTAGTTATGAATTTAGATAGGTTTCAAAATTTGCTGAATTTATATGCAAATTTGAACTGGACATGTGATATGTGGATATGTCATGTTTTGGACATGTCATGTTTTGGTAAATGATCCGAGTTGCCTATGTTACGCCGGAATGTTGATTCATTTCGTTCCGGTGAATTTCAGGCGCTCGATATGTCCATTTTTTAGCAAAGGTCATGCCGAAATTTCCCGTGAATAAAGGCATGATTTGTGCTCAATAGTTGGCATATGAGTGCTGGCACATAGATTTCTTTTTTATCTCATTTCTCATTTATTCATACTTTTAGAAATAAATGAGGAACACTTAATCATAGGAAACATGTCGAAACAACGAAGAACTCGGGCCTTCTGACCAAGATGCAGACGAGATGGATTATGAGGGTGAACAAGACTACCTCGACTTTTTGACTGCTAAGCAAGGTTTGCAGGTCCGCCTCGATGATGGTACTGACGCCGACACCGACACCGACGGCGCCGGCACCGATGGCGGCGCCGAGACCGGTGGGGAAGGTACCACCGGGGAAGATACCTGTGCCGATGCCGGTACCGAGAAGAGGCATAAGAAGTAGAGGATACGAAAACCTAACAAACTAGGGATTGGACGACTTGTGATCACAAAGATGGCACCTGGCAAGTTTGAGCCGTTAGAGCCGGAAGAACCTCGCAAGTGCTATGGGAACCAAGTAGGATGCATCCTACGGGAATGCGCGAGCATCAATGACGATGACTTAAGGAGTAAAGAACATTTGACGCAGTTGCTCCTAACGAAGTTGCACAAGAGATTCAAGTTCCCGATCGGAATGATAACATAGAACACAACGTGGGATGATCGAAGATGAAAAGATTAACAATCAACCGCATGGGCATGTTCAGCAATGATTTGGCTCCTGGAAATATCGAGGGTGGAAATGAGGCTATTGAGGCTGAGGAACTGTCCAAGATTCTGGAGGAAAATCCGACACTTACGGAAGAGGAGTTCGAAAAGTCAGGACACTTGCGCTACCAAGGACGCCAAGGCCTAAGTGCAGAAATTCAAGAGCCTTCAGCAAAGGAACAGGGGAGCATCCTCGGAAGCCGTGGCTACCTCGGTAAGGCCATATGGGATAAGGAGGACGCGGAACGTGAAGCGCGGGTCTCCCAGACCCCTTCGCGAAGTTCACCAACCCCTTGGAGCATGACTTCATCAGGGCCCGCTACAAGTGGGACAAGGAGAAAAAGGTTTTTTACACGGACAAGATCACGAGGAAATTGATTAGACTACTGGAGAAGCAACACCAGCTTGCAGCCGAAAACCCTACTTCTCCGATGAGGCCCAAGTGGGACACCCCTCTCAACCGGGCCTTGAACGAACTTAAGGGACTCCCTTTGGGCCAGCGGCCGCAATATGGTCGTGTGCACGGCGCTGGAGATGGCGCCACGTGGAAGGTGTTTTACAACGAGGGCCCGGAGGCCAAGAAGCAGAAAAAGAAGTTTAGTCAGGCGGACATCGACGCGAAGGTGAAGCTTGCGGTCGAGAAAAAAGCAGCTGGACGCGAAAAAGCAGCCAAGGACAAATATGAGTTGTTACAGCAGGCAGTCAATGCCTGTAACTGCCTGCAGAAATGATTTCGCTACTAACTTGGTTCCAGTTATCATCAACTGGACGAAGGAAAACAGACAAGACGGTACTATGATTTCCCGTTGCCCAGTTTCATCGGGAGCAACTCCATGAACAACAACATCATCGCACCATCACTTGCCCACGCAACCGGGCCTCCTCTCGCAGCCGCTCCCGCTCATAGCAGCCCGTCCTCAGTCTCTGGCGCGCTCGGTGGGCCTTCGTCTTTGGCTGAGCTCGACGCCATCACGGTAATTACATGTCGCACCACCATATATATATATAATATTCCATTTTTGTTGCCTTTCGGATGTTTTACGCCACAGACATATGTGTTTGCAGGCGAAAGAAACCCCGTGCACCATACTCTACTTGATCAAAGGCCAGAAGGTGGACGTGGGAAAGGGGATGATAATGGACCCCTTGCAACCCACGTTCCACAACCAGCCGATCCCTGCTGGGCACTTCAGGGTTAGCTTGTCCAGTGTGAAATCGGGGCACGAGGATTTGCCTCCTCCAGTACAGCATGTGGGAGCGGACGACGAGACCCCGCCGCGGATTGGAAGCTGCAAGGGTTGGGTGCTGCTATGGCCGAAGAATCTTATTCGTCTGGAGCCGGCCGAGAGCACACCAATAACCACACATCAACAAGCATGTGCGGAGACCACCACCCCGCCTACGCAATTACCAGCTCCTGTAGTGCCGGGTGAGAGCGGCGGACGACATGATGAAGGGGGTGCAATAGTGCTGGCTGATGTAATTTGTCCTGTAGAACAGAGAATGGATGATGAGACGGAGGTCGACCCTATGGATTTCCTCAATACAAACGCGTATGGACTGTGACATAGAATTGATGAGTCAACCATATGACGAATCGGGCTATCAGCTTGCTAATGAGGATATGGATGATATGCCCAGGCAGGAAGGTCGTAGCAGGGATTACAAAAAGTCTCTCTTCATGAAATCCTCACAGGACATGCCTGAAGATGCCGCCTGAACACAGGCTCAACTATCCTAGCGCGAGGGTCGTACAGTACTTAGCCCGGGAACACTGGGGCAGGGGTTAAGGAAGGGTCTAGAAGGTGTGCCCAAGAAAAAGGAGAGAAAGAGATCGGGGAAGATAGCTGTCTCCAAACAAGCCAGAGCACATAGCAGCCAAACTATGCATTCTGAAGAGCGTGTACCCGTGAAAGGTGCGGCCATGTTCCATCTGACGGGCGAGGCGATGCTACTACCGAAACCGCTGGAGGCACTATCAGGGGATCTCAGGAGACTGCATGACCATGTGCTGTCGACTGAGAAAAGCCTACTAGCCTCAAAGGATCTAGGATATCCGACATACGCGGCTCGTGTGCCTGAGGGGAAGTGCTACGTCGAGACACAGCCCACGGAGGGGTTCTTCCTAACGTTTGACCATATCTTTGAGATGTTTCTGACAAGGTGGCTCGATTTTACAATCGTCCGCCTTTTTGCGCTACATATGAGATCTGTCATGAACAGTGAGGAAGTCTCGCAAATCTTTGTGGCGGATCCGTACTACATGCACGAGTCTTTCTTGAGTCTCGGCGACTTTGAGCGTGAAACTGCTAGGGACTACCTCCAAAACTTCATGGTACAGAAAAGGACCGGGAAATTGTCCTCGTGCCTTATCATCCAAAGTAAGTCAGTTTCGAACAACCCTTTCATACATTTCATGTTGGAAATATGCCCTAGAGGCAATAATAAAAGGATTATTATTATATTTCCTTGTTCATGATAATTGTCTTTATTCATGCTATAATTGTGTTATCCGGAAATCGTAATACATGTGTGAATACATAGACACAACATGTCCCTAGTAAGCCTCTAGTTGACTAGCTCGTTGATCAACAGATAGTCATGGTTTCCTGACTATGGACATTGGATGTCATTGATAACGAGATCACATCATTAGGAGAATGATGTGATGGACAAGACCCAATCCTAAACATAGCACAAGATCGTATAGTTCGTTTGCTAGAGTTTTTCCAATGTCAAGTATCTTTTCCTTAGACCATGAGATCGTGTAACTCCCGGATACCGTAGGAGTGTCTTTGGGTATACCAAACGTCACAACGTAACTGGGTGACTATAAAGGTATACTACGGGTATCTCCGAAAGTGTCTGTTGGGTTGACACGGATCAAGACTGGGATTTGTCACTCCGTATGACGGAGAGGTATCACTGGGCCCACTCGGTAATGCATCATCATAATGAGCTCAAAGTGACCAAGTGTCTGGTCACGGGATCATGCATTACGGTACGAGTAAAGTGACTTGCCGGTAACGAGAGTTGAACGAGGTATTGGGATACCGACGATCGAATCTCGGGCAAGTAACATACCGATTGACAAAGGGAATTGTATACGGGGTTGCTTGAATCCTCGACATCGTGGTTCATCGATGAGATCATCGAGGAGCATGTGGGAGCCAACATGGGTATCCAGATCCCGCTGTTGGTTATTGACCGGAGAGCGTCTCGGTCATGTCTACATGTCTCCCGAACCCGTAGGGTCTACACACTTAAGGTTCGGTGACGCTAGGGTTGTAGAGATATGAATATGCAGTAATCCGAAAGTTGTTCGGAGTCCCGGATGAGATCCTGGACGTCACGAGGAGTTCCGGAATGGTCCGGAGGTGAAGAATTATATATATGAAGTGTAGTTTCGGCCATCGGGAAAGTTTCGGGGTCACCGGTATTGTACCGGGACCACCGATGGGTCCCGGGGGTCCACCGGGTGGGGCCACCCATCCCGGAGGGCCCCATGGGCTGAAGTGGGGAGGGGAACCAGCCCATAGTGGGCTGGTGCGCCCCCCTTAGGCCCACCCCATGCGCCTAGGGTTGGAACCCTAGGGGTGGGGGGCGCCCCACCTTGCCTTGGGGGCTACTCCACCCTTGGCCGCCGCCCCCTAGGAGATCCCATCTCCTAGGGCCGGCGCCCTAGGGGAGCCTATATAAAGGGGGGAGGGAGGGGGCAGCCATACCTTGAGTCTTGGCGCCTCCCTCTCCCCTGCTACACCTCTCTCTCTCGCAGTATACGGCGAAGCCCTGCTACTGTGACGCCCTGCATCCACCACCACGCCGTCGTGCTGCTGGATCTTCATCAACCTCTCCTTCCCCCTTGCTGGATCAAGAAGGAGGAGACGTCACGCTGACCGTGACGTGTGTTGAAGCAGGAGGTGCCGTCCGTTCGGCGCTAGGATCTCCGGTGATTTGGATCACGTCAAGTACGACTTCCTCATCCCCGTTCTTTGAACGCTTCCGCGCGTGATCTACAAAGGTATGTAGATGCAATCCATCACTCGTTGCTAGATGAACTCATAGATGGATCTTGGTGAAACCGTAGGAAATTTTTTGTTTTCTGCAACGTTCCCCAACAGTGGCATCATGAGCTAGGTCTATGCGTAGTTCTCTTGCACGAGTAGAACACAATTTGTTGTGGGCGTAGATGTTGTCAACTTTCTTGCCGCTACTAGTCTTATCTTGCTTCAGCGGTATTGTGGGATGAAGCGGCCCGGACCGACTTACACGTACGCTTACGTGAGACTGGTTCCACCGACTGACATGCACTAGTTGCATAAGGTGGCTAGCGGGTGTCTGTCTCTCCCACTTTAGTTGGAGCGGATTCGATGAAAAGGGTCCTTATGAAGGGTAAATAGAAGTTGACAAATCACGTTGTGGCTTTCACGTAGGTAAGAAAACGTTCTTGCTAGAACCCTTTGCAGCCACGTAAAACTTGCAACAACAATTAGAGGACGTCTAACTTGTTTTTGCAGCAAGTGTTGTGATGTGATATGGCCAAAGTTGTGATGAATGATGAATGATATATATGTGATGTATGAGATTCATGTTCTTGTAATAGGAATCACGACTTGCATGTCGATGAGTATGACAACCGGCAGGAGCCATAGGAGTTGTCTTTATTTTTTGTATGACCTGCGTGTCATTGAGAAACGCCATGTAAATTACTTTACTTTATTGCTAAACGCGTTAGCCATAGTAGTAGAAGTAATAGTTGGCGAGCAACTTCATGGAGACACGATGATGGAGATCATGATGATGGAGATCATGGTGTCATGCCGGTGACAAGATGATCATGGAGCCCCAAGATGGAGATCAAAGGAGCTATGTGATATTGGCCATATCATGTCACTATTATTATTTGATTGCATGTGATGTTTATCATGTTTTTGCATCTTGTTTACTTAGAACGACGGTAGTAAATAAGATGATCCCTCATAATAATTTCAAGAAAGTGTTCCCCCTAACTGTGCACCGTTGCGACAGTTTGTTGTTTGAAGCAA
>NC_053022.1:539563549-539666026 GCF_003073215.2 Triticum urartu
CTCCCCCTAGTTAGCTTCTGAAACACCCTCCCATGGGTTTCAGTTGCTTCCAGCTCCATTCAGGGAGCTGTGATGACGTGACAATTGATTTCCATGTGCAGCAAAATGGCCACTATGAGCTCCATTCTGTTGATCGTTCATTTGAACCTGCCACTGGATCGATAGTTCCGTTTGCAACCTTCTATCATGAGTCCTATCCACAAGGCATAACCAAGAAAGACGTCGCTGACGGTGCTTCATCGATCATTCATAATCCTGGACCTCACTTGCCTCTCTTGTCGCCAAAACCTGAGATTTCACATCTCATAGGAGGTGGAATGGGATCATACAAGACGTATGAGATGAGCGGCAGGTTTATTCCAAGAAGGAAGGCCTCGAGTAAGGCTGTCAAGAAGGCTAATGTTGTCAAAGGGCAATGGACACCGGAAGAAGACAGGTAAATTGGAACAGTTTATGCATGCTTTGTTAAATATTGCCTCCACCAAAAGTTAAAAAATCGTCGCATTACTGTAAGTTATGCTATTAGTTGCTTTCTGCATGTTATCAATCAGTTTGTTCTTGCGAATTTTAACAGGAAGTTAGTAAAGTTAGTGGAACAGTTTGGACTGAGGAAGTGGTCTCAGATGGCGCAAATGCTGCCTGCAAGAGTAGGAAAGCAATGCAGAGAAAGATGGCACAACCATTTGAGACCTAACATCAAGGTTAGTCTCTCTAACTTGTGTTTGAACTGAGTAGACCCAATCCTTCAATAAATTGTAGGCCTAAACGATGGAGATAACAATCAGTTTTGGAAGAAGCGAAAGGGTTAGAAGCAAGTTATATTAATCCTGTATCTGCTGTACTCCTGTACCAGTTGATTGGTAGGAAGTGCTCTGTTAGATTCCTGTCTGAAGTTCCCTCTCTCAGAGTCATCAGTTGCTGCCAATTCGAGCTGCTCTAATTGGCAGCAACTGATGACTCTTGCAGGAATACCTATAGAACATGCTTGTCCCTTTGTTTTTTTTTGCAAGGTGTAGAACATGTTTGTTAAAACCAACCATTCTGAACTCACTCTTCCCTGGACACTTCTGTGCCATTGCAAGCAATACCTATAGAACATGCTTGTCCCTTTCTTTTCTTTTTTGCAAGGTGTAGAACATGTTTGTTAAAACCAACCTGTCCAAAGCAGCACCAAGTTACGGAAGGGATCCTCACAATTTCTCATTTAGGTTGTATATTCTTTAAATTAGCAAGATATCTTTTGGCTTGGGCCCTGGCCCATAAGCCAATAAGACATAAGATATATGATTTGTTATTTAGTTTGATTGTTAGGCATCTGTAGAAGATCCTTTAGCAGAAATTAATCGAGTGAGTACCATTTTCCCCTATTAACTTAAAAAGTCTACAATGTTTAATGGTAAATAACCATAGTGGGTAAATTTCATGGAAGAACACAAAAAATGGACACGAATATTTTCCAAATTTAAAATAGTTTTTGTCAAAGTTCTTTTTTTCTCTCCCAAAAACACTTCAGTCTGTGTATTATTCATGCTTTGCAATAAAAAATTGTGCATGGAACCACAAATGCAGAAAGATACTTGGAGTGAGGAGGAAGATATGGTTCTGATACAAACGCACAAGGAGGTTGGCAACAAATGGGCAGAGATAGCTAAGCGCCTCCCTGGGAGAACGGAGAACTCCATAAAAAATCATTGGAATGCAACAAAGAGAAGGCAATTTGCGCGGAGGCGGACCGGCACTAAAGTCAAGAATCCCAAATCAGGGACCCTTCTACAGAACTACATCAAAAGCCTTGGGATTGACTCTAGCAAGGTCATTGCTCCTCTAGATCCGAAAGAACCTTCATTGTCAGCATCTTCACCAGCACCCCCAACACAAAATCGGGCACATATGAATGATAAGTGGCCAGAATCCAACCCATCTAACATAATGGTCACCCAAGGAATATTCAGCACAGATGACAGACAGATTCACTCATGTGAAGAAATTCTAGTTCCCACACCTGATGACTTTTCTGTGGACATGTTTGATGGTTTATTTAACGCAGAGGAGGTGCAATACCAGGCTTACAACATAGATGATGCTGTTGACATGCACTATATCATCCACCATATTGATTATGCTATTAAGATTGACAACCATATTGATTATGCTATTAAGATTGACCATGAGATAGATATGAATATGACATGGGATGACGATGCGCTCGTAAACATTGAATCTGGATGATTGCCATTGGTGATGCCGACAGGCCCACCAGAAATCAAAACCGTGCATATGAAGGAGGAGGAGATGGATCTAGTTGAGTTGGTCACACATCCACAAACTTGCAGCTAGTGGACAAGAAAATAACCAGTGATATTATTACATATGTGTGCTATTTATACGGGATATGACGAACTTTTGGATGTACTATACTATGGGACATCCCGTTTATAGATGATATGACGACCTTCTGAATGCTTTCTACAGGCAATAGAATGACCTTTGAATGTATTATGAGAATCCATATTGAGAACAGACGGTGGTAAATAAGACCATGTGTATGTACATGGACTAAAAATGAAGTGTTTGATTTACATGTTGAATCAGTGTTCTGTACTTGTTTCTCATTTTATTATGGTCCATTTGTCTATGTAATCTTGACTTTCTATTTAAGTTTCGTGCTTGTAAGCAAAACAATTTCTAAACATCAAAACATCAAAAGATAAGAGAACCTACTGCGCAAAAAAAGATAATTAAGAGAACCTAAGCAGAATATTACCGTAAAATTGAGTTAAAAGGAAAACATTATATAATGTCAAGCAAACAGAGGATATGCCCAAAAGAACACGATACACACGTTTCGACATATTCCGACGAAACACCGGGGAGCGAGCAGCCCCACCTGAATATATATTTCTCAAAGCTGCAAAATACAGCGAGCGGGCCCATGGTACAGGGAGATCATACAGAGATCGGAAGACCTGATTGCAGGAGAATCACAGGAAAAGAGCCATCAAATACGGGGCCCAAGCTAGCAAGGCAAGGCATGTCTATCTTTAGGTTTGAGCTTGTACGCCCACAACTTCAGATTGTCAGCCGCTGCACGCACGGCCCGGCTGATGGCTGGACGCTTTTCAGCGAAACACGACGCCGTGGCGGTGGTTTCAGACACACCAGAGAAGCAGGGGGGGCCTGACTGTGTTCCAGTGTTTGTCCGGGGCTTGAAGTTCCAGATTGGGCGACAGCCTTGCTACCAGTTACAGTACTTAAAAAGTACTTTCTCCGTTCCTAAATAAATGGCTCAACTTTATACTAAATTTAGTACAAAGTTAGTATAAAGTTGAATAATCTATTTTAAAACCGAGAAAGTAAAAATTACTATAGTACAACTTCAGCTCACCTTGGCAAGTTTCAGCGGCAGGATGCATGTCAGGTTGTGTTGGGGAAGGGGTTTTAATGGAAGTCCTTATTTGGAGCAAAGAACGCCCTTACAAAAAAAACTTGCCATACTCAAAGATCGAGTCACCACTCACCACTCACCAGGACAACAAAGGGCGTGTTTGATTGCCTTTGTCATCAGTTCCTGCATCGCACGAACTTCTCAACCTAGCCTGGTTGAGCAAAAATAGGCCCTAATACGCCATATGCAACTTGATTGGTTGCCTGCATCCCTAATCCCTGCATTAGGTAATATGTAAGCGCACTTTGTTTGGTTGGCTGCATTGGCCCTAGCGGCACATGAACACGGCGTTTGGTTGCATACGGCGTACATGTTGTGCTTACCTTGCACCCTATTGGGTGAGCTTACCCACAATGATCACACCTAGCACACCAACGCCACAACACAGCAATGGTGACGAACTGGGCGAAGATGATGAAGTTCTTCAGCTTCAGGCCGAACTGACGATCCACCTTAGCAGCTTCCACTTTGACAGCTCCAACCTTGGCATTGTCGACACTGCTGCCTCCGTGCTTTCGCACCCAGGCGGAGTAAGCTTGTTCTGCTGCCTGCTTAGTCTTGAACCCTCTATAGTTGCTGTTGCTATACGATGCCACTTGTGCATTGGCTTCTTCCCATGAACTATAAACCCCTGGAACCTCACCAATGAACACGACATACCACTTGCCCTAGCAATGCACAAGAGCAAGAGTTGAAGCAGCAACAATGGAACACAAGTAGCAAGCAAAGTAGCACACAAACAACAATGGAGCAGAAGAGAAGTAAAGCATGCATGATCATACGGCATAGCAAGTTCTTTCTAGCACTACCTTGGTGTTAACCTACCACCACATCCAAAAGAGGGTGTCGTCCTACCACCGCAAGTTCACCATCAGCGTGAGGGGTTAGTATATACCAGCTCACCAAAATATACAGACCATGAAATAGTTTTTGAGCCCTAGCTACACAAAATGTACGTCGTCATCGTCATCGTTGTCGTTGTCGCCATCACCATCGCCGTTGGGGATCATGCACGCTCACAAGCAGCACTACTCTAGTAGTAGTGCTTGCCCAGCTAGCTCCTGCGCCACAGCATCCTGTGAGCGTCGGCCATGACAACGAACCCAACACCCTGGGCCTTGTTGTCAAGCAGGTGGCTGAGAGCTGCCATGAGAGCCTCGTCGCTGAAGCCACCCTGGGTCATGACAACGCCATACAGGTCAGGGTGGACGTCGAGGGGCTTGCACTCCCTGATGGCTGTTGTCACCTCCTTCACCGCCTCAGTCATGCTGCAGAAGACATTGATCTCCTCCTCCATCAGGCCTCCTCTCTTCCTCTTCCTATCTATGGGGTCAAATGGCTTGTCGAAGGGCTTCGCAGCGGGCTTGTCAGGGCCATCAAGGATCTCGACGTCCGGGGTCCCAGGGAAGTCAGGCATGGGAGAACCAAGAGGCTCCCCCGATCCCATGGCATGCTTCCCAGTTGCCAGCCCGAAGGAGAAGATGTGCTGCATCTGGTTATAGTTCTGGATGGGTGTGTTGAGGAACTCAGCGTCCCTTGGGTGGTCCTAAGAATGAAACACAAGTGTTGTTAGTTGCGATTAGGAGTAGGCAATGGTGCACAGTATGAAAAGGAAGAGGGCTGTGAGCTAACCGCGACATGGCCGGTGTAGTGCTCTGCCTCAAGAACTATGGAGCAAGTGTTCTCATCCCATGAGGCGCCGCTAAGGTCTCTCAGCTTGGACACTTGGATCCATCGACTTCTCCACTTCCTCAGGTGGTTGTACACCTAGGTGGCAGACACCTCTTGCCCAGAGAACTCTAACACCTACTTCGCAACGGTGTTCAAGTGCACCTCCTTGAAGCCCTTGTCAGTCCTAACTCCACTAGAGATGAGCTCACACATCTTGCTCAGCACGAACGTGGACATGAACAACTGCCACTTCATGTTGTTCGACCTACTATCCTTCTTTGCCTTTGCTGCTGCTAGCTTGAGTGCAGCGGCAGCAGCAACAACAACAGTAGTTGGCTCAACGAGCACTACTGGCACATAGAGAGAATTGGACTCGAACACCTCTGAATCAGGTGCCATTTTGTACATAGGCTCCGAGTCCTCGACAAACGATGGAGCAAACTGGCTGTTGTACACGACAAGGACCTGACTAAGATCTTGCGTCTGCGTGGTCATGTCCAACAATCGTAGCACGCATTGACAGTGAGCATAGCACACAACATATCGGACAATCCATGCTTCATCACTATCATAGCAAGCACATGCTTCATCACTATCATACTAAGCATACATGTACATGGTTCGTCACTATCATAGCAAGCACATGACCACCAATAGCTACAAAATCACAGATCTGAGTATGGTTCAACACAAGCACAAGGTTCAACTTCAAACTCTACTACTAATCTAGCCTACCACATGCTTGAACATCTAGCCCTACCACAAATTGTAACCACAACATAGCAACCAACCATATCAGCTCACAGATCAGACCATTAATCAACCATGCATCAAGATCAAACCCTAGCTGCAGCTCAGATCTAGCTAGAAGGAACAGTGAGAAAAGGGGATTGAACTCACAAAGGCCATGGCTGCAGCTTGAGGACGAGGGGGGGGGGGACGGTGGTGGAAGATGAACGCCGGCCGGTGAAGGAGCTCTGACGCCGTGGACAGCCGGCCGATGAAGATGCCCCACTTACCTGCTCGTCGGTACCGATGCGCGTCGGCGGGAGAGCGCGAACAGAGGAAGAATGGCGGCGGGAGTTGGGGCGGTGAGGGAGGGGCTAAATAGTGGATTCTAAAAGGATTTAAAATCACATTGCATTTATTTGTGACATACACAACATTTCATATTCAGATATTCCGCTAACATCTGTGTGATCTACGCATGAGAATCATCTACCATGCAACATGCATTACTGCATACTAAATAGACATATTTTATTTAACTGTGACATGTACAACTTTTCATATTAAGATCTGCTTATGCAGAAATTTTTCACATAGTGAAAAGTGTAAGGACTTATATTCTACACAATATTTAGAAACTATACATCCACTTATGTGTCAACGCGCAATGGCCGAGACATCCCTTGCTTAGCCAACAATCAGGAGAAAAATAGATCCCAATAAATATATAAATACAGACTAGTTAGGGCATATTTTATAATCTTGTCTAGCTCGTTCAGTTATATTTTTCTTTCTTCTAACATAGTTTTGGTCTCAGGTTTAGATCAAAACTAACTTGGTATATTTTATTGTATAACTTTTAGATCAAAACAAGGCCCAAACCTAAGTTAAGAAAATGCTAGAAGTGGTCATGTGATTCATCTCTATGGCCACACGAACACACGAGCGTGAGTACTCCTTCAAGTTTCTTCTCCCGTGTTTAAATGCACCCTTGTGGATAGTTAAATAAAAAATAGTTATTTTTAAAAAAAATCTGAATTTTTTACAAATATGCCTAAATTTTCCTGAAGAATAATAGATAGATGCGCCAAAAAAGAGTTTCTGAAAAGCATTTTCAAAGCAATATTTTAAAGCGTTTTGAAGTGCTTATTTTTTTAGTTTAGTCCAGACCTCCAAGAATGTCATTTCATTACTGAAATTTGCACACTGACAAAAGCTAAGCAACATTTGTTGTGAAATAATTTGATTTTTCTTTAATGTATTTTTATTTCCCCCTAGTTTAATATTGAGCATTTGAGGTCCAAATTAGGAGAACCATTTCGCTAAAAAATAGACGCACTGTTCGTGCTGCCATATCCGCATGGCCACCGACCTAGGTTGTCCTTGGGTTCGGCCACGTACCCTGATCCGTGGCAGAGCGCTCGGGTGCCTCAGCCATGGCGGCTTGGCACGTGGACACGGTCTCACGTGAGCCGCCCTCGTGTCCTCACGCCGCTCAGTGCCTTCGCCCCCGATGAGACCCCGCCGCTCTGCGCAGTTCTCTATATCCTCTCTGCTCCACACGTGTCGCCCTGTCATGCTCCGTACGCCGCGTCGACCTCGACCGACCCCCGACAAGCCGCCGCTCAGCGGCACCATTTTAAGCGGACCTCGCCACGGTCGTCTGCCGATCAGGAAAGAACTGGCAAAGCCACTCACTCACCAGACAGCAGTCACCACGTCCAGCTCCACACACCAGCGTCCGAGCTAGCACGCACTCGATCGCGTCTGTCTCGCTGAGCCACTGACAATGGCGTCGCAGCAGCAGAGCAGGAAGGAGGCCGCCTCGAAGCGGGAGGAAGGCGGCCAGGGCGGCGTCAGCCTGGAGGAGATCGGCAAGTTCCGCGCGGAGGCGCAGCAGAACTCGGCGGACGCCATCCGCGCCGCGCAGGAGCGGTACAACCAGAACCTGCAGCACGGCGGCGCCGCCGTTGGCGCCAGGGGGGCGGTGACCGTCACCCAGGCGCCCGGCGCCACGGTCGTCTCCTACCAGGAGCACAAGACCCTTCCCGAGGGCGCCCAGCAGGGCCGCGCGGCGCACGGGCACGGCGCCAACGCGCCGGCAGGGGGCACGACGGCGTCGTCTCGGGGCACCGAGATGCAGCACGCCGCGAGGCAGGAGGAGGGCCGTGGGCATGGCACGGCCCACAAGGAGCAGAAGGGCTCGGCGGCGGTCACCCGCGCGGCCGAGGGCGGCCACGACAAGCAGGGCAGAGAGAGCGCCGCGCGCGGCACCAACGCGCCGGCAGGCGCCACGGTGGCGTCTTCTCGGGGCGCTGAGAAGCAGCACCACACGAAGCAGGAGGAGGGCCGTGGGCATGGCACGGGCCACAAGGAGCAGAAGGGCTCGGCGGCGGTCACCCACGCCACCGAGGACAGGGGCAAAGAGGGCGACTCCGCGCGCAGCGCCAAGGACGCGGCCATGCAAGCGCTCGGAATCACGGGAGACCAAACTGTGGCCAAGGGCGCCGGAACCAAGGACGCCGGTGCGCATGGCGCGCAGGTCACCGCGGAAGGGACGGAGGAGGCCACGGCTACCGCCGCCGAGTACGCCAAACAGGCCGCAGCAAAGGCGAAGGAGGTGACGCTGACCACGGGCGAGATGACGGCGGAGTACGCGAAGCAGGCCGCCGTGAAGGCCAAGGACGTCACGGTGAGCACCGGCGGGACGGCCGCGGAGTACGCCAAGACGGCCGCCGAGAAGGCGAGGGAGGCGGCGCTGGCGGCAGGCAAGACGACGGCCGAGTACACGCAGCAGGCGGCGGTGAAGGGCAAGGACGTCACGGTCTCCACCGGCGGGACGGCCGCGGAGTACGCCAAGACGGCCGCCGAGAAGGCCAAGGACACCGCGCTGGCGGCCGGCAAGACGACGGCAGATTACACTCAGCAGGCGGCGGTGAAAACCAAGGACGTGACGCTGTCGACCGCCGCGCAAGCGGCGCAGAAGGCCAAGGAGGTGACCGCGGTCACGGCGCAGAAGGTGGCGGAGTACACGAAGGAGATGGCGGAGCAAGGGAAGAACGCTGCCGCCCAGGCCGAGGAGAAGGCGGAGGAGGCCGCAGCCCGCGCCGCTGACAAGGCGGAGGAGCCGAGCTTCGACACGAGCACGCAGGCCAAGCGCTCGGCCGCAGGGGCAGCGGACAAGACCCGCGACATGACCGCACAAACCATGAACAAGGCCGAGGACGCAACCGGAGGCACGGGGGACAGGACCGGAAGCATGGCTGCCCAGGTGAAGGACACGACCGGAGCCATGGCGCAGAAGGCCACTGACACGGCTGCGTACGTCAAGGACTCGGTGATGGGCGCAGCGGGAGGCACGGCGGACAACACCCGCGACACCACCGAGCAAACAATGGGCAGGGCCAAGGAGGCTACCGGAGACGCAGGGAATAGGACCGGGAGCATGGCCGCCCAGGTGAAGGACGCGACCGGAGCCATGGCGCAGAAGGCCGGCGACACGGCCGCGTACATCAAGGACTCGGTGATGGGCGCGGCGGGAGGCGCCGTGGACAAGACCCGGGACGCCACGTCGCAGGTCGCGCAGAAGACAGGGGAGGCGACGAACAGAGTGGTGGAGACCGGCAAAAGCGCCACCGGCGGCGGCATGACCGGGACGGCCAAGGCGAAGGTACGTGCACCGTCGTGTCCCTCCACGAGTATCTGATTCTACGGTAAGTGTGATGTATCCATGGTTGATGGCTCAGCTATGACGTGTGCATGCAGGGTGAAGGCACCGAAGACACCAAGATCGTGGAAGACGTGCTGGAAGCGGTGGGCGCGGGCATGGAAGCGGTGGGCGCGACGGTGTACGGGATAGCGCAGCACACCAAGGGGATCGTCGCCGGCGAAGAGGAGCTCATCCCGGTCGAAGGGGAGGCCGGGAAGGTCGCCGGAGCCGGTGAAGGCAGGAAGAAATCCGAGTGAGCAGATCCACACGTACGTCGCAGCAAAAATGTTAAGAGAATGTTGGTTGTGCAGTCACTGTGATCAGACACGGTTAAAAGGGTGTTGTATATAGTTGTAATACTAAGTAGTGCACTATATGGAGTGCTCAGGTGAGTCGAATAATGGTCGTTTATAGGTAAGAGGGACTATGTCCAGATGTTGAAGCTGCTGCTACTAGTACGTTTGGAAGCGCTCAGCTAGTAGAATACTCAAATCTTATGGAATGAAATGGCTATGTAGTGTGATACATCGTGCACTTAGCCAAGTGAACTAGGTAAATGTTCGTGTAAATCTGAAGTGATACTTGTCCACTTCAATATTAGAATCATCAAGCTCTATAGGGGGAAACCTATCACCTTGGGCTTAAGAGCATCTCTAGCTGTAAAAACAGTATACAGTTCCGAGCAGTTTTACGCCTCCTTTGGTTCTAACTAGGAAATAAAAAAAAAAGTATCACACACCTTCCCACGGGTCTACAGCTGCCTCTATTTCAAAGTGACATCTTTTTTTAAAGTAGTAGCTAATCTAAAGTAATTTATTCAGATACTAACTCATTAGTTCCTCTGAAAAAATTAGGATATTAGTTCTATTTCTATCTTCTTCTGCCTAACTTCTACCCATTCGCTAGTATCGTGAATATAAATCTCCTAATAATAAAGTTACACAGATAAGATACTAAAATAATGACAAAACTATCAAGCTACTGGATGAGTTGAATTATCCGAAAATCTAGGAAGAACTATTCCAATGAAGCTATTCTCGTTGTTTAATCTCAACTCAGATACCAAAACAGCAAAACTCTACAGAAGAATTTAAGACTACGTCTTCTTTTGATTACAGATATCCTACTAAATAGCAGATTAAATTATCGTGACCATTTTCTTCTAAAAAAGAAACATAATTGTTTTCTTAGAGCAAACATGCATGCATTGTTGCTCACCTCGTGTATCCCATGAAAAGAAACATTGGCGATGAATGACAATGTGGCAAACTTGTGTCTGCAGCTGCTGCCTGCACCAGGTGCATGGTGCCTTCGTCTCCTCTGCCTCGTCCATCATCTTGTTTCCTCGAGCGCCGCCCGTCTTCTTCTCTCCTCGGTCGCCTCGCGGCGTCCCTGCTCGACCGACCTCGGCCCGCTGTTTATGGTTGTTCCGAGCAAGTTTGCCATCCATGCATCCCGCTTCACCGTCCATGCATCCAGCAAGTTTTCTTCCTTCATGTGATTTCTTCACATCGATAGCAATCTGCGTATGTACGTCCGTTCTCTTGTAGGAATCATCTTGCAGCCAGCTTCTGGATATGTGCAAGTTTTACATGTATATTAACTGGTGTGGTTTGATAGAAGAAGTCGAGGTGGGACTATTTGAAGATTAGGAAACCCTCTGTCAAAGCATGAACAAATCCTAGCTGCACGTATATTAACTGGTGTGGTTTGATAGAAGAAGTCGAGGTGGGACTATTTGAAGATTAGGAAACCCTCTGTCAAAGCATGAACAAATCCTAGCTGCACGTATATTAACTGGTGTGGTTTGATAGAAGAAGTCGAGATGTGACTATTCAAGATTAGGAAACCCTCTGTCAAAGCATGAACAAATCCTAGCTGCACGTATATTAACTGGTGTGGTTTGATAGAAGAAGTCGAGGTGGGACTATTTGAAGATTAGGAAACCCTCTGTCAAAGCATGAACAAATCCTAGCTGCACGTATATTAACTGGTGTGGTTTGATAGAAGAAGTCGAGGTGGGACTATTTGAAGATTAGGAAACCCTCTGTCAAAGCATGAACAAATCCTAGCTGCACGTATATTAACTGGTGTGGTTTGATAGAAGAAGTCGAGATGTGACTATTCAAGATTAGGAAACCCTCTTTCAAAGCACGAACAAATCCTAGCTCTGCTGGTTGCAGCGAATTAGGTTCGTGCCAGAGGTTGTGAGTTGGATCCTGCTTTCTGCCATCTATTTTTTGCGTTCTTTCATATAGTAGATGGGCCGGCAAAGTTGAGCCACATTGACGACGGACGAAAATCTGGCCCACAGCGGATAGCCTGGCTCAGACAACGGATGAAAATCATCGTAAATATGGGCAGGGATATATAGATAGATTATAGTACCATCTCGCCTATATGTTTTAAATTTAAACTGAAATTGTAAATTCACGGGAAGAAGCGTATTATAACGGTGAATCCGACAAAATTAATCCGTACTTTATTATTAGGAATAGATTTATAGGAATCACTAGCCTATTTGCGCGCGGCAGCACGCCACGCCTGTGAGAGTGAAAGCATGTTTAAAGATGCATTAGTTTCTCTTTTTGAAATTTGAGAGAAAGTATGGTTAATTTTGGTACATCTTGTCGTGTGTTGATTTCAGCAGCGACGTAGACAAAACAGAACTTGCATTTGCCTCATAAAGTACACAAAGGTTACAGTGTCAAGGAGGTATTTATTCCTCATAGTGCTAGCATGAAAATGTGTTGCCAACACCTCATTAAGATGCACTCAAAGTACCAACTCGGAAACGGTGGATTCTTTGGTATACAACTTTTTTAATACATGCCAAAATAGTTACATCATACAACTACCCACTAAGAAAGCAAAAGGTGATATGCATACTGAAACAAAAGAGTAAGACGTCCTACAGACGACAAATTATTTCTTTGTAAACTACATTCCTGGTTTCAGAAGTGGAACAACCATTACCATCCTCTATAAGAAACTTAAGTCCATTCCGAGAGGTAACACGGGACCATGACAAAAAACGGGCTCTCGAAGATAGACACAAACTTTCGATAGTGTTTGACCTTGGCTCTTGTTGATTGTCATCGCATAACACAATCGAACTGGAAATTGACACCTTCTCAATGTGAATGGCCATTTGCACCCTGTCGAATTAAGAACTATCCGCAGAATGCACACACGTTGACCCTTGTTTGTACCAGTAATAATTTCTCCTTCCAATACTTTGTCACCTAATCGGGTGATAATCAACCGCGTACCATTACACATGCCCGATGACTGGTTAATGTTCCGAAGAAGCATGACAGGAGCACCAACTTTAAGTCCAATTTTGTGTCGTGGAAAATTGTTGATAACTATAGAATTCAATAATTCAGGCGGATAAAATAACTCCATTTCATCGATAGGATCTGTAGATTTTGATATTGAATCACAACTTAAATAATCAGTGCAATCTCCTGGAACATGGCCGAAAACTACATTGTTTAGTTCATCCACAACATTATTGGTGGGACATACAATAGCACGTTGTGATAAATAATCACCATTATCATAATTCAAGTGGAAATCATCATATATATTGTTAACAACAGCATGCATATGATCTCCCATGGGGTTTAACACCAAATCCTCAGGAATGGGAATCCAAGACGGTGTAGTCTCATCATTCTTACAATGCATAGCAATGGAGCCATTACCAATATTTTGCACCCAATCAGAAAAATCTGCTAACTCAACATGTTCATCTCAGCACAAATTAGGATTTGATAGCCGCATATTGATATGCAACTTGAAAACTTTCATATGAGCCCATAACGGCGAGCTCATCAGTGAGGCACCTATAGTGTCGTCTCTTGTTCCACCTTCAACGACTTGGTAAAATTTGTCTAAAATCACTGCCGAATAAAAATGTCTTTCCTCCGAATGGTAACAACCGATTTTCTTCATTCTCAGCTGAAAGAACATCCCTCAATGTTCTATCCAAAGCTTCAAAACAACAACGATGAGTCATTGGAGCTTCATCCCATAGAATAAGACATGCCCTCTAGCATAACCCAGCCAACATAGAACTTCTTGATATACCACATTGACTCTGTTCATGAACGTCAAGTGGAATTTTAAACCTTGAGTGTCCAGTTCGGCCACCTGGTGATAGAAGAGATGCCACTCCAGATGTGGCAACGGCGAGCACTATTTGCTTTTCAGACCTAAGGGCAGCAATAATTGAATTCCAAAGGAAAGTTTTCCCAGTGCCACCATGTCTAGAAACAAAAAATACTCCTCCTTTGTTTGCATGAACAACACCCATTATTTCAAAGTATATATTTCTTTGTTCATCATTCAATTTTTGATACAGTGATTCTGATTCGATAGCCAACTTAGCCGCATCACAGCTTAACTCTTCAAGAATCAACCTATTTAAGCATTCATTCTTGATAGGTATCTTGCGCGAGGTTAAGTTGAAAGAACCAAGGTACGATCCATTTTTAATAAACATAGAAGATAACTCACAAAGGAATTGATCTTGTAGAAAATCTTCCGGCACTTTTGTAACGCCCCAGATATAACTTTCCCAATTTGTAATCCAACTCTTGCCGTTTCCGGCGTTAAGTTATATTTATTTCTCAGGTTCGGGTCTTTGCCTCCGTGTATTGTTTTCGTTTTCATGCATCTCATATCATGTCATCATGTGCATTGCATTTGCATACGTGTTCATCTCATGCATTCGAGCATTTTCCCCGTTGTCCGTTTTGCATTCCGGCGCTTCGTTCTCCTCCGGTGGTCATTTCTAGCTTTCTTTCGTGTGTGGGGATTAAACATTTCCGGATTGGACCGAGACTTGCCAAGCGGCCTTGGTTTACTACCGGTAGACCGCCTGTCAAGTTTCGTGTCATTTGGACTTCGTTTGATACTCCAACGGTTAACCGAGGGACCGAAAAGGCCTCGTGTGTGTTGCAGCCCAACACCCCTCCAATTTGGCCCAAAACCCACCAAACTCTGCTCCATCACCTAGAGCGTTCAATCACGATCGCGTGGCCGAAAACCGCACCTCATTTGGACTCTCCTAGCTCCACTTATGCCTATAAATAGGACCCCCGTTTTTCGGATCTCCTCCTACCTCCGAAACCCTAAAATTCATCTCCGCGCGGCCGAACGTGTCCACTCCGCCGCCGGACGTGTCCACCCCGCCGCCACATCACTCCAACCAATCAGAGCGCGCCACCTCAGCCCCGCCGCCGCGCCCGGCCAACCGCACGCCGCCACCTCAACCGCGCCGCCGTTTCTCTCTCTCCGCGGCCTGCCCGGGCCCAGATCTGGCCCGCGGAGCCCGGTCGCCGCCGCCAGCCGCCCGGCTCTCCTCCCGCCCGAGCCGCGGCGCCCTCCCCGCCGATCCGCTGCGCCGCCGCCCTCCGCCGCTCGCGCCGCCGTCCTCCGCCACCACCGCCGCCGCGAAGCTCCGCCACCACGCCGCCCGCGCCCGACCGCCCCTCGTCGCCGGCGCCGCCCCGTCCAAGCCCGCCGCCGTCCTCGGGAGCCGCGCCAAGGCCGGCTTCTTCCTCTCCTTCCCCGGCAACGACGAACTCCGGCGACCAAGTTCCGGCCAGCTACAGTGTTCTGGCGTTCCTCGGATTGCGTGCCAGATCTAGATCTGAAAATATCTCCCCTCGGTTGACTTTTTCCCTCCGAACCCTAATTTTTTATGCGATCTTTGACCTGCTGTAACTTTGCATCCGTAGCTTCGTTTTGGACATATAATATATCAAAATGTTCGTCTCGACGAGTACATCATTTCATTACATTGCATCATTTTCATTTGAGTTCATCTTGATGCCCGAAATGCTGTTAGAAGAGGGCTTCGTGAGTTAATTGCCAGATCTGCTAGTTCATCTTAGACTTTTGTCATTTTTGCCATGATTATTGTGTGCATGCTATGCCTGTGAGTCCTTCATATGTTTTGTTAAGCATTTTGTTATATTTCCAAAGGTGCAACCCATGCATTTTTAGGATGTGTGTGGTGACTTGTGCAAGCTTGCAAAGTGAGGCACCCGGTAAATCAGTTTTCAGGGACTTAGTAGTTTTCACTAAGTATGGGATTATTTAGTTCATGATGCCATATGTTCAGCTTGTTTCCTAGTGATCCGTGCCTCTTTTGAGGATGATCAGTAAAGGAGTTTTGTGAATCATGTTATGCTCTATCCATCCATGTCTTTGTTTGCAATTATGGAGCAACCTATATTGAGTCAATTGAGCTCTACTTTTGCTTCGTGGTGAATCTGGGCAGATCGTCAACTCATTTGCGATTTTGCCGATGCTATTATAGTTGATCCGTGCATGCTATGCCATTGTTCTTGCCATGTCTAGATTGTATTTTGTGCCTTCTTTATGGATGTATGCTTGCCTTGCCATGAATTGCACCGTAGTGAGTGCATCGAGCTCGTTTACATGCCTTCGTGAGTTATATTTCAGCATGTCTTAGTTTTCACTAAGTCTGAAAACTGATTGTGTTTTAGCTATGTTCGTGTGCCTGTTAGTATATTTTGTGAACCCTTTTGGCCCCAGGTCACTTTGGGTCTTTTGTTAACCTTGTTGAGTAGCTCCATGCCATGTTCTTACTTGTCTTAATCAGGTCATGTATCATGTTGTTTTGTTGCTCCGAAGAGGGCTTCACGATCTGAAATTTCAGACAAGTGTTAATTTCATTAAGTCTGGAATCTGTTTTGCATTTGTGTTTTTGCCATGCTTGTTTGAACCTCATAATGGATGAATTGGCCGTGGCTCAGTGCTAGTCTTTTGTTAAGCATCTTGTGTGCATCCCTGCCATATATTTTCTTGTCATGTTTGGTGGCTGTAGCATGTTCATTTCATTGCATTTAAATGCCTACTTGCTGTAAATTGCAGACCGGTGTCATTCTTAAAACGCTTGCCATTTCCAAACTGTAACTCCGATTCCGATGATCTTTATATCGTTTTCAAGCGATTTCATCTCATCTTTCCAGTGGCACACTTGGAATTCCAAGTTGAGGCCAGGTTCATGCATTTTCTATCATATCTTGCATTTTGCATCCCGCATCGCATCCCGCATAGCATATCATCTTTGCATCGTATTGTTTGAGTTTGCACGTGGTTGATTGTATCCTTGTTGCTTGTTTGTCTTGTTTGGGTAGAGCCGGGAGACGAGTTTGCTACCGAGGAGCCCGTTGAGTTTGCTTTTGAGGATCCAGTCAACTCTGACAACTGTGCAGGCAAGATGATCATACCCTCGAAATCACTACTATCTTTGCTATGCTAGTTTGCTCGCTCTCGCTATGCCAATGCTACGATGCCTACCTTTTGCTTGTCAGCCTCCCAATTGCCATGTGGAACCTCTAACCCATCATGTCCTAGCAAACCGTTGATTGGCTATGTTACCGCTTTGCTCAGCCCCTCTTATAGCGTTGCTAGTTGCAGGTGAATATTGGAGGCCGTTCCTTGTTGGAACACCTTTTATTTACTTGTTGGGATATCATTATATTGCCATGTTATCTTAATGCATCTATATACTTGGTAAAGGGTGGAAGGCTCGGCCTCTCGCCTAGTGTTTTGTTCCACTCTTGCCGCCCTAGTTCCCGTCATATCGGTGTTATGTTCCCGGATTTTGCGTTCCTTACGCGGTTGGGTTATAATGGGAACCCCTTGATAGTTCACCTTGATTAAAGCTTTTCCAGCAATGCCCAACCTTGGTCTTACCATTTGCCACCTAGCCTCTTTTTCCCTCGGGTTTCCGGAGCCCGCGGGTCATCTTATTTTAATCCCCTCGGGCCAGTGCTCCTCTGAGTGTTGGTCCAAACTAGAGTCCTGTGCAGCGCCCCCTCGGGGAAACTCGAGGTTTGGTTTTAGTTGTATGGAGCGCTCATCTGAGTGTGCCCTGAGAAAGAGATATGTGCAGCTCCTATCGGGATTTGTCGGCACATTCGGGCGGTGTTGCTGGTCTTGTTTTAACCTGTCGAAGTGTCTTGAGTTACCGAGATACCGAGTCTGATCGGAACGTCTTGGGAGGAGGTTTATTCCTTCGTTGACCGTGAGAGCTTGTCATGGGCTAAGTTGGGACTCCCCTGCAGGGATTGAACTTTCGAAAGCCATGCACGCGGTTATGGGCAGATGGGAATTTGTTAATGTCCGGTTGCAGATAACTTGAACTAAACTTAATTAAAAATGAATCAACCTGTGTGTTACCGTGATGGCCCCTTCTCGGCGGAGTCCGGAAAGTGGACACGGTGTTGGAGTTAATGTTTGCGCAGGTTGTTCTCTAGCTTCTCGCCCGTGCTTTGCCTCCTCTTCTCGCTCTCTTTTGCGTATAAGTTAGCCACCATACTTGCTAGTCGCTTGCTGCAGCTCCACATATATTTGCCTTACCATTCCTATAAGCTTAAATAGTCTTGATCGCGAGGGTGCGAGATTGCTGAGTCCCTGTGGCTCACAGATACTATAACTCCAGATGCAGGTCCAGGTGATTCCGCTCCAGGTGACGAGTACGAGCTCAAGTGGGAGTTCGACGAGGACTCTCAGCGTTACTACGTTTTCTTTCCCGATGATCAGTAGTGGTGCCCAGTTGGGGGTGATTGGGACCGTGTCACATGTTGGGTTCTCTTCTATTTTGGCACCGTAGTCGGGCCATGAGTGTTTTGGATGATGTAATGTTATTTATGTTCTTGATTGACGTGGGAGTGTAAGCCAACTATGTTCTTCCCTTTATTATTCATACTACATGGGATGTTGTGAAGATTGCCTAACTTGCGACATATGCCTTCAATGCGATTATGTCTCTAAGTCGTGCCTCGACACGTGGGAGCTATAGTCGCATCGAGGGTGTTATAGGTTGGTAATCAGAGCCTTCCCCGACCTTAGGATCCCCATTGCTTGATCGTTTTTAGCGGCCGAGTTGTGTCTAGAAAAATGTTTTGAGTCTTTAGGAGTTATATATCGGAGAGATTAGGAATTCTTTTTACTTCCCAGTCTTCTCATCGCTCTGGTAAGGCATCCTGACGTAGAGTTTTGACTCTTCTCTTCTCAAATTTCACTAAATCTTTTCTAGGATCACGCGAGTATCTTGGAATCGTTCCGATGGCTTATGATGAGAACATTGTCTTGGTGCCTCCTGTCAGGGGTTTAGTGGAAGTGTCCCGGGGAGTTGAGCTCTGAGGTGTTGTCATCATAATTTTATCGTTGCAATTCAGGAATACTTGAGATATGTTCGCCGACATCGAAAATCTCTTTTATGCAGTTCGTTGGTGAGATAACCTCGACGCCACCCAGTACTGGGGCGGGAGTTTGGGAGTATCGCCATAACTTGTATAACGGATGCTTTTCGAAGGTTGAGGTAGATGGTTTTCGAAGGTTTCTTGGTTATGTGTTGAAGGATGGATACAGCTGGATGTAGGATTTGCTAGTTTGGGTGAGATATTATGCTTCCCCTGTATCCCCAACACCTGATTGCATAACCAGAAAAGTTCGGGAGTTTCATAGGTGGGAATTCTAGTAGCTCTAGTTCTTCTTCCACGGATATTGGTTTGAGATTGGGATTTCTTACCGATTATTCGTTCTTGATCCGTACCTTGTTGATTTATTTCTCTACCTTAATTCTACGGGGCTTCTCAATTTATGGATATGTGACCACTTCAAGAGGAATGCATTCGTTCATTTTGTTCGGATGTGAAGACTATATGTTGCAATTTTCATTCCGTTGGATTCAGCTTCAATATTTATCTGTCAATGTGCTAATGGTGGTCAACCTCTTCAGGATGGCTCCTCCAACGCGCACGACTCCGAATCCTGATCCGCCACCATCCCCACCTCCTCCAGAGGCATGGCAAGCTATGATGGCCGCAACCAATGCAAACACACAGCTGATCATGCAAATTCTTCAAGAGCGCAATCAAGGCAGTCAAGGGAATCAAGGCAGCAATCAGAGTCACTTTGCTACACTCAACTAGTTCCTTGCTAACGGGCCAAAGACTTTCAGCAATTGTGTTGAGGCAACCGATGCTGACGATTGGCTTGTGGATCTGTGTAAGCATTTCGAGTGCAGCAACGTCAGGACTGAGGACTTTGTGAAGTTCGCTTCCTTCCAACTCAAAGATCAAGCTGCAGAATGGTTCCAACAGTACAAGGATTCCAGAGGTGGACGTGTTATCACTTGGGATGATTTCCGTCGAGATTTCCGAGCTCATCATATTCCGCAGAGCGTGGTTGAAAGCAAGCGTGAGGAATTCCGCAATCTGAAGCAAGGCTCTTTGTCTGTCTATGACTACAACAAGTTGTTCCAGAAGCTTGCCCACTTTGCCAAGCAGGACGTGCCTGATGAGAAGAGCATGATATATCAGTTCAGGGGTGGTCTCAGAGAAGATATCCAGCTCGCTCTTGTCCTCTTCGAGCCCTTGAGATACGATGAGTTCTACAACATGGCACTGAAGCAAGAGGCTGCTCAGTTGAGGTGTGATGCTTCCAAGAAGCGAGTCAGAGATGTTACTCCTTCTTCCTCTACTCAAGTGGCCAAGCAGCAGAAGTTTTGGCTTCCTCCTCCTCCGTTCCGTCAGCCGTATCAGCAGAAGAGCAAAGGTGGCAGTGGTTCTTCCCACCCACCCAACCCGGGCTTTCAGAACAAGACTTCGTCTCAAGCTCCAAGATCGAGTGCTCCGTATCACCGTCCGCTTTCAGAGGTCACGTGCAACAAGTGCCAACAGAAGTGTCACTATGCCAACAAGTGTTTCAACCAGAGGCGTCTTCCTCCTCCTCCTCCTGTCAGATCGGCAAGTACAGCTGTGGTCAAGCATAACCCCAAGCATGCCAAGGTCAATTTGATGAATGCAGCTCAGGCAGAGGACTCGTCAGATGTGATCATGGGTAACCTTCCTGTTAATGATATTCCTGCAAAAGTTCTTTTTGACACGGGTGCATCGCATTGCTTCATTTCTAAACCTTTTGCATCAAAGTATGAGTGTGTTATCAGTATCTACAAAGTTCCCTGCAAATTGTGTCACCGGGCAAGCAGATGACAGCTAACACCTGCGTCCCTGAGGTTACTATCACATTGGGTGACTACAAGTTCCTTTCTTCCCCAATTGTTCTTGGTAACTCGGATATTGATCTTATTCTCGGGATGGATTGGCTTTCTAAGCACAAGGCACATCTTGATTGTGCTGCCAGGCAGATTCAATTGACTCATTCGTCTGAGGATGTAATTGTCTTTGCCGCTCGGGATAATACTATCCGTCTGTTTTCTCTCAATGAGAAGGGTGAATTGGACGCTATTTCGCAAATTCCAGTCGTTTGCGAATATCAAGACGTCTTTCCAGAAGAGCTCCCAGGAATGCCTCCGCACCGGCCAGTTGAATTCGTTATTGATCTTGAGCCTGGTACGGAACCTGTGTGCAAACGTCCTTACAAGCTCGGACCTGAAGAGTTGAAGGAGCTGAAGAAGCAACTCGATGAGAAAGAAAGAATGGGTCTCATCCGGCCTAGTTCTTCTCCGTGGGGTTGTGGTGTTCTTTTTGTGAAGAAGAAGGATGGAACGGACCGACTTTGTGTTGATTACTGTCCAGTGAACAAGAAGACCATCAAGAACAAATACCCTCTTCCCAACATCAATGAGCTGTTCGAACAACTCAAAGGTGCTCAAGTATTCTCCAAGCTTGATCTCCGTATGGGTTATCACCAGATTCGCATTCGTGAAGAAGATATTCCCAAGACAGCATTCAGAACAAGCTTTGGTTCATATGAATACACTGTCATGTCTTTTGGCCTCGCCAACGCTCCTCCGACGTTCTCTCGCATGATGAACTTCATCTTCAACGCCTACACTAATGATTTCATTTTGGTCTATCTCGACGACATTCTGGTTTTCTCGACGAACAAGGAAGATCATGCTAAGCACTTGCGTTTGGTTCTCGATAAGCTCAGAGAACATCAGTTCTACGCCAAGTTCTCCAAGTGTGAATTTTGGCTCGATGAGGTTCTTTATCTTGGTCATATCATCTCTGCCAAGGGCATTGCCGTGAATCCTGAGAAGGTGTCTGCAATTGTGAATTGGGAACCTCCTCAGAATGTGAAGCAACTCCGCAGTTTTCTCGGTCTCGCAAGCTATTGTCGAAGATTCGTTGAAAACTTTTCTAAGATCGCGAAGCCTCTCCCTAATCTTCTTCAGAAGCACGTCAAGTACGTTTGGTATCCAGAGTGTGATATTGCTTTCAACACTTTGAAAGAGAAATTGATCACTGCTCCAGTTTTGACTCCACCTGATGAATCCAAGCCGTACGAGGTCTTTTGTGATGCCTCTCTCCAAGGTCTTGGCGCAGTATTGATGCAAGAGAAGAAAGTTGTTGCTTATACATCTCGCCAGTTGAAGCCTAATGAGAAGAACTACCCCACTCATGATCTCGAGTTGGCGGCAATTGTTCATGCTCTTTTGACTTGGAGACATCTTCTATTGGGAAGAAAAGTGGACATTTTCACTGATCACAAGAGTCTCAAGTACATCTTCACTCAGCCTAATCTCAACCTCAGGCAAACTCGTTGGGTCGAAATGATTCAAGAGTATAATCCGAGCATCGAGTATACTCCAGGAAAGGCCAATGTGATTGCTGACGCTTTGAGCAGAAAGGCTTACTTCAACAGTCTGATTCTTAAGCCTTATCAACCCGAGCTTTGTGAAGCTTTCCGCAAACTTAATCTGCAAGTTGTTCCTCAAGGTTTCCTCGCCAACCTTCAAGTCTCTCCTACCTTAGAAGACCAGATTCGCCAAGCCCAGCTTCTTGATGCTATGGTGAAAAAGGTGAAGATTGGGATTGCCAAGAGTCAGTCCAAGTACAAGTGCTACCGCCTTGATGACAAGGACACTCTCTTCTTCGAGGATCGAATTGTTGTACCCAAAGGTGAACTTCGTAAAGTGATCATGAACAAGGCTCACAATTCTCTCCTCTCCATCCACCCTGGGAGCACGAAGATGTATCAGGACCTTAAGCAAGCTTATTGGTGGACTCGAATGAAGCGCGAGATCGCTCAATTCGTGAATGAATGTGATGTCTGCAGAAGAGTGAAGGCAGAACACCAAAGGCCAGCAGGTCTCCTCCAACCTCTTGCCATTCCAGAATGGAAGTTTGACCACATTGAGATGGACTTCGTGACTGGTTTTCCAAAGTCCAAGCGTGGCAATGATGCTATATTTGTTGTCATCGACAAACTCACCAAAGTGGCTCACTTTCTTCCTATCAAAGAGTCGATCACTGCAGCTCAATTGGTGGAACTCTATACCTCTCGCATTGTCTCTCTGCACGGTATTCCTCAAGTGATCTCTTCAGACCGTGGCAGCATCTTTACCTCGAAGTTTTGAGATTCTTTTCAGAAGGCCATGGGCACTAACATCCGCTTCAGCACTGCTTTCCATCCTCAAACAAGCGGTCAAGTTGAGCGTGTCAACCAGATTCTTGAAGATATGCTCAGGGCTTGTGTGATCTCCTTCGGCATGAAGTGGGAGGATTGTCTTCCTTATGCTGAATTCTCATACAACAATAATTTTCAAGCAAGTTCGGGCAAGGCCCCATTTGAAATTCTGTATGGCAGGAAGTGCCGTACCCCTCTCAACTGGTCTGAAACCGGTGAACGTCAGCTTTTGGGTAATGACTTAATCACAGAGGCAGAAGAATGTGCAAAGTCATTCGTGATAACCTCAAAGTAGCCCAATCCCGCCAGAAGAGCTACTACGATAGTAAGCACCGTGGTTTGGCTTTCGAGATCGGAGATCATGTTTACCTCCGCGTCTCTCCTATGAAAGTTACTCGTCGCTTCGGTATCAAAGGGAAGCTTGCCCCTAGATACGTGGGACCTTTCAAGATTGTCAGCAAGAGAGGCGACCTCGCCTATCAACTCGAGCTTCCTTCAAACTTTGCAAATGTTCATGACGTGTTCCATGTCTCTCAGCTTCGAAAGTGCTTCAAGACTCCTGACCGCACCGTCAACTTCGAGGACATTGAGCTCCAAGAAGATCTCTCCTATCGTGAGCACCTAGTTGCTATTCTTGAAGAGACTGAACGCAAGACTCGCAACAAGTCAATCAAATTTCTCAAAGTCAAGTGGTCACACCATTCCGACCGTGAAGCTACCTGGGAACGCGAGGATCACCTCCGTTCTGAGTACCCGGCGTTCTTTCAGTCCTAGATCTCGGGACGAGATCTTTTCGTAGTGGTGGAGTGTTGTAACGCCCCAGATATAACTTTCCCAATTTGTAATCCAACTCTTGCCGTTTCCGGCGTTAAGTTATATTTATTTCTCGGGTTCGGGTCTTTGCCTCCGTGTATTGTTTTCATTTTCATGCATCGCATATCATGTCATCATGTGCATTGCATTTGCATACGTGTTCATCTCATGCATTCGAGCATTTTCCCCGTTGTCCGTTTTGCATTCCGGCGCTTCGTTCTCCTCCGGTGGTCATTTCTAGCTTTCTTTCGTGTGTGGAGATTAAACATTTCCGGATTGGACCGAGACTTGCCAAGCGGCCTTGGTTTACTACCGGTAGACCGCCTGTCAAGTTTCGTGTCATTTGACTTCGTTTGATACTCCAACGGTTAACCGAGGGACCGAAAAGGCCTCGTGTGTGTTGCAGCCCAACACCCCTCCAATTTGGACCAAAACCCACCAAACTCTGCTCCATCACCTAGAGCGTTCGATCACGATCGCGTGGCCGAAAACCGCACCTCATTTGGACTCTCCTAACTCCACTTATGCCTATAAATAGGACCCCCGTTTTTCGGATCTCCTCCTACCTCCGAAACCCTAAAATTCATCTTCGCGCGGCCGGACGTGTCCACTCCGTCGCCGGACGTGTCCACCCCGCCGCCACATAGCTCCGACCAATCAGAGCGCGCCACCTCAGCCGCGCCGCCGCGCCCGGCCAACCGCACGCCGCCACCTCAACCGCGCCGCCGTTTCTCTCTCTCCGCGGCCCGCCCGGGCCCAGATCTGGCCCGCGGATCCCGGTCGCCGCCGCCAGCCGCCCGGCTCTCCTCCCGCCCGAGCCGCGGCGCCCTCCCCGCCGATCCGCTGCGCCGCCGCCCTCTGCTACTCGCGCCGCCGTCCTCCGCCACCACCGCCGCCGCGAAGCTCCGCCACCACGCCGCCCGCGCCCGGCCGCCCCTCGCCGCCGACGCCGCCCCGTCCAAGCCCGCCGCCGTCCTCGGGAGCCGCGCCAAGGCCGGCTTCTTCCTCTCCTTCCCCGGCAACGACGAACTCCGGCGACCAAGTTCCGGCCAGCTACAGTGTTCCGGCGTTCCTCGGATTGCGTGCCAGATCTAGATCTGAAAATATCTCCCCTCGGTTGACTTTTTCCCTCCGAACCCTAATTTTTTATGCGATCTTTGACCTGCTGTAACTTTGCATCCGTAGCTCCGTTTTGGACATATAATATATCAAAATGTTCGTATCGACGAGTAAATCATTTCACTCCATTGCATCATTTTCATTTGAGTTCATATTGATGCCAGAAATGCTGTTAGAAGAGGGCTTCGTGGGTTAATTGTCAGATCTGCTAGTTCATCTTAGACTTTTGTCATTTTTGCCATGATTATTGTGTGCATGCTATGCCTGTGAGTCCTTCATATGTTTTGTTAAGCATTTTGTTATATTTCCAAAGGTGCAACCCTTGCATTTTTAGGATGTGTGTGGTGACTTGTGCAAGCTTGCAAAGAGAGGCACCCGGTAAATCAGTTTTCAGGGACTTAGTAGTTTTCACTAAGTCTGGGATTATTTAGTTCATGATGCCATATGTTCAGCTTGTTTCCTAGTGATCCGTGCCTCTTTTGAGGATGATCAGTAAAGGAGTTTTGTTAATCATGTTATGCTCTATCCATCCATGTCTTTGTTTGCAATTATGGAGCAACCTAGCTTGAGTCAATCGAGCTCTACTTTTGCTTCGTGGTGAATCTGGGCAGATCGTCAACTCGTTTGCGATTTTGCCGATGCTATTGTAGTTGATCCGTGCATGCTATGCCATTGTTCTTGCCATGTTTAGCTTGTATTTTGTGCCTTCTTTATGGATGTATGCTTGCCTTGCCATGACTTGCACCGTAGTGAGTGCATCCAGCTCGTTTACATGCCTTCGTGAGTTATATTTCAGCATGTCTCAGTTTTCACTAAGTCTGAAAACTGATTGTGTTTTAGCTATGTTCGTGTGCCTGTTAGTATATTTTGTGAACCCTTTTGGCCCCAGGTCACTTTGGGTCTTTTGTTAAGCTTGTTGAGTAGCTCCATGCCATGTTCTTACTTGTCTTAATCAGGTCAAATATCATGTTGTTTTGTTGCTCCGAAGAGGGCTTCACGATCTGAAATTTCAGACAAGTGTTAATTTCACTAAGTCTGGAATCTGTTTTGCATTTGCGTTTTTGCCATGCTTGTTTGAACCTCATAATGGATGAATTGGCCGTGGCTCAGTGCTAGTCTTTTGTTAAGCATCTTGTTTGCATCCCTGCCATGTATTTTCTTGTCATGTTTGGTGGCTGTAGCATGTTCATTTCATTGCATTTAGATGCCTACTTGCTGTAAATTGCAGACCGGTGTCATTCTTAAAACGCTTGCCATTTCCAAACCGTAACTCCGATTCCGATAATCTTTATATAATTTTCAAGCGATTTCATCTCATCTTTCCAGTGGCACACTTGGAATTCCAAGTTGAGGCCAGGTTCATGCATTTCCTGTCATATCTTGCATTTTGCATCCCGCATCGCATCCCGCATAGCATATCATCTTTGCATCGTATTGTTTGAGTTTGCACATGGTTGATTGTATCCTTGTTGCTTGTTTGTCTTGTTTGGGTAGAGCCGGGAGACGATTTCGCTACCAAGGAGCCCGTTGAGTTTGCTTTTGAGGATCCAGTCAACTCTGACAACTGTGCAGGCAAGATGATCATACCCTCGAAATCACTACTATCTTTGCTATACTAGTTTGCTCGCTCTCGCTATGCCAATGCTACGATGCCTATCTTTTGCTTGTCAGCCTCCCAATTTCCATGTGGAACCTCTAACCCACCATGTCCTAGCAAACCGTTGATTGGCTATGTTACCGCTTTGCTCAGCCCCTCTTATAGCGTTGCTAGTTGCAGGTGAAGATTGGAGGCCGTTCCTTGTTGGAACACCTTTTATTTACTTGTTGAGATATCATTATATTGCCATGTTATCTTAATGCATCTATATACTTGGTAAAGGGTGAAAGGCTCGGCCTCTCTCCTAGTGTTTTGTTCCACTCTTGCCGTCCTAGTTCCCGTCATATCGGTGTTATGTTCCCGGATTTTGCGTTTCTTACGCGGTTGGGTTATAATGGGAACCTCTTGATAGTTCGCCTTGATTAAAGCTTTTCCAGCAATGCCCAACCTTGGTCTTACCATTTGCCACCTAGCCTCTTTTTTCCTCGGGTTTCCGGATCCCGCGGGTCATCTTATTTTAACCCCCCGGGCCAGTGCTCCTCTGAGTGTTGGTCCAAACTAGAGTCCTGTGCAGCGCCCCCTCGGGGAAACTCGAGGTTTGGTTTTAGTTATATGGAGCGCTCATCTGAGTGTGCCCTGAGAAAGAGATATGTGCAGCTCCTATCGGGATTTGTCGACACATTCGGGTGGTGTTGCTGGTCTTGTTTTAACCTGTCGAAGTGTCTTGAGTTACCGAGATACCGAGTCTGATCGGAACGTCTTGGGAGGAGGTCTATTCCTTCGTTGACCGTGAGAGCTTGTCATGGGCTAAGTTGGGACTCCCCTGCAGGGATTGAACTTTCGAAAGCCATGCACGCGGTTATGGGCAGATGGGAATTTGTTAATGTCCGGTTGCAGATAACTTGAACTAAACTTAATTAAAAATGAATCAACCTGTGTGTTACCGTGATGGCCCCTTCTCGGCGGAGTCCGGAAAGTGGACACAGTGTTGGAGTTAATGTTTGCGCAGGTTGTTCTCTAGCTTCTCGCCCGTGCTTTGCCTCCTCTTCTCGCTCTCTTTTGCGTATAAGTTAGCCACCATACTTGCTAGTCTCTTGCTGCAGCTCCACATATATTTGCCTTACCATTCCTATAAGCTTAAATAGTCTTGATCGCAAGGGTGCGAGATTGCTGAGTCCCTGTGGCTCACAGATACTATAACTCCAGATGCAGGTCCAGGTGATTCCGCTCCAGGTGACGAGTACGAGCTCAAGTGGGAGTTCGACGAGGACTCTCAGCGTTACTACGTTTTATTTCCCGATGATCAGTAGTGGTGCCCAGTTGGGGGTGATTGGGACCGTGTCACATGTTGGGTTCTCTTCTATTTTGGCACCGTAGTCGGGCCATGAGTGTTTTGGATGATGTAATGTTATTTATGTTCTTGATTGACGTGGCGAGTGTAAGCCAACTATGTTCTCCCCTTTATTATTCATACTACATGGGATGTTGTGAAGATTGCCTAACTTGCGACATATGCCTTCAATGCGATTATGTTTCTAAGTCGTGCCTCGACACGTGGGAGCTATAGTCGCATCGAGGGTGTTATAACTTTATACATAGGATTATCCAAAGTTCCGGACAACCTAAGTGATATATCTTCGGCCATACTTGGCCAAAACCGATCAAAAAGAGCACGACCATTTCCAACTTCACAGTGAAGAAGAATGGTCATAAAAAGATGCCTCAACTGAAATGCACTTGCCCATACGATAGCTTCATCAAATAACTTAAACCATTCGTTGTCATCACCTACTAATCCTCTGGATTGACATGCTTCCTTAAAAGTATCATAAAGTCGACCATTGTGTGTTCCCAAATCCTCATAGCAAGTAGCATCAGGAACAACCGTGAGCAACATCCAAAGAAAGAACAATTCGCCAGTACCATGATGTACATGATAAATACGACCTATATTGCTGCCAAGCTTTTTGTTGTTGTTTTCTCTTTGTCCATAGCTTGTCGCTAGCATTCCAAACCCATTGAGTTGGAAATTCCAAATACGTAAGCGATCTAGTAGACCTGTTCTTATGGTTTGCAACAAACCATTCAGTCAGCATTGTCTTCAAAGCAGATGGATTATTTAATACTCCACCAAGATTGGCTTCCTCACTGAAAATAACTCTGTTCTGAACAACTAATCTCTCAACTGAAGGTTATCGTCCATGAATATCATAGGCAAACATTCTCCAAAGAGCTTCACATGCAGATAGGTACCTTGGCACAAGAGTAACAAAAACAATTTTAACAACTCAATATACATAAAATAAAAAAGCACAAATAAAAGAAAAAATAACAAAAGTTAATTGCACAAAAAAGTAAAATATTAATATGAACCTGCATTTGATGTAATCGGCAATCTCATTTCTACCAGTAGGAAATGGAACAATAAAAACACCTCTTCGTTCATTGATGGTTTCAATACGCATTCGTACAACATCATGCCCCTTTGTAAGATACTTGAACAAATATTTTAAAAGATTTGTTTTCTTTCACCATTCAACATTTATATGAGCTTCAAAACGTTTAAGAAGCTTCATATTATAGGGAACAACCCACTCATTTCCAAGCTGTAGAGTGCCCTTCTTTCTGAGCACATAACGACCATCATGGCGACGACGGTAAACAGGAAATCCGACGTCTTCAACCATTGTTTCATCACTAAAAGGTTTTGGAAACCTTTTGGAACAACTATTATTCTTCATGCATGCACATTTATCATTGTGCACTCCACATGGACCATGTACCATAAATTCGTCCACAAGAGCATATCCAAGAGGATCCACCAAAGGGTCTGGTAATTCAGCACAAATCAGCTCATTGATAAAAGATGGAGAAGGATCCTTGGTACTGGCCTTCAACCAAACTAATGTATGAGTATGAGGAAGACCTCTCTTCTGAAATTCTACAACATACAAATCTACATGAAACAAAATAAATGTAGCAAATATTTTGCTGAAAAAACAGAATCCAAGTCATGAAGCTAGACTGGATGGCATTAAATATCAAAATAAATAAGTAAAAAAGTAAGATTTTAAAAATTAGCATGGAAATGTATCTTACATGCTTGAATAGGACCGAAAAGCAAACCATTTTTCACATCAGTTAGAAATTCAGCAAACTTCATGTTGAAAACGCGTGTAACAATATCAAGTCGATCAGCAGGAACCTGTCCAGGCTCGGAAGAAAGAGCATCAACAATTTCTTGCCACTTTGGATTAC
Organism: Triticum urartu; assembly: GCF_003073215.2. Classification (NCBI taxonomy): domain Eukaryota; kingdom Viridiplantae; phylum Streptophyta; class Magnoliopsida; order Poales; family Poaceae; genus Triticum; species Triticum urartu. The sequence goes on from NC_053022.1 coordinate 539,593,319, forward strand.
ATGTGAAAGTGATGAATAAATCTAGAGCACCATATTCACGACAAATAGCCATTCCATCATGATAATTTAAAACCATATACCGGCGCTCACCAGTAAAACTTCCATGCAGTATAAATTGCACACCAACATTCTTTCCAGTAGAACTACCTTCTCCAATTGCATCAGATATTCCCTGGTAAGTCTCGGATCGTAAATTGTCCTGATTCCAAAAATGATACTCCAAACGGTCCGACTCAACACAAGAATAAGCATTGACAGCCACCTGTTGACTGAGTCGCCCACAACTGGTATAAGGATTTGGTTCCCCCTCACGATAATGAAGATAATAACCATAATATTCCAACATAGAAACTTGGCTCCGTAGCACTTTAGAACGCAGAGGCACATAGCACCAGTATCAGGTGTCTCTTCAAACAGAACACCACGTGCATTCACATTGGAAGAATCATCATCATTGTTGACATATTTAATACCCAAATGATAACTTTTATCCCCATATGGGAAAAGCAAGGGGTACTGTAGAGCCATAAGGTTAGAATTGAGAGAAGATACGTGCTCCAACATACCAACATGTGTCTCTACAACCACATCAAATTTCTTGCGCTCAGGAGTAAGATCACCAACAATCACATCAGCCACCTCAGAGGCCGTTGGACCAGAAAAACGTGTGCCGTGAGGCCCGCCATCATTTCCTAAGAAGCGAATAGAAACCTTTGGCCCATCAGGAGAAGACAAATTTTGGCGAGCAATTCTATATTTGTGTACCAAACGATGATGCCTATTCAACATATATATCAATGAGGCTCGCTACTATCTCTTGATCAGGCTCAAGAGAACTATCGCCTTCACAATCGAACACATTAATTCTACTTTTGACTTCATCAGCTAAATCAACAATATATAGCTGTGCAAACTTAGGGCTTTCATCTTCAGAAGGAAGAAGAGGACCGATCATGTGATAAACGACCCCGTTCATTTTAAATACATATGGACCACCCCCAACGTTAACACTGTGATCAATTTGAGCATCAAGAGATGTGAAACAAAACATAGAATTATAATGTCTAATCAAGCGCATGAAACAGGCACAAACAGGGCCACCATTGAAACGAAGTAAATCCTTCAACGGATAGGGCCAATCAGCAAACTTTGGCAAAGAAATCTTGCCATCTCGGCAGCAACCGGTATAAATAGGCTGTCGAGGATTATCATCCTTATGACGTGTGGACCCTTCATGAAACCAATAAAATGCCCCACATTTCCGACAGGTAAAACCTGGCGCACCATAATAAGACCTCCCCCGTTAAACAGCTGGCAAAAGTTATAAATTAGTACATTTAATAAATCAGAACAACCAAGGAGACCCATATAAAAAAAGTGAAGCAAACACAAAATATTACCTTTAAGTAAACAAATATACTCCTTAGGAAAAGGCGTCTGCATCGGTCGAACAGTAATAAAAAACATAAGCATGCTAAAACCATAAAGTAATTAAACATCGTTTACAGATCAGTAGTAGAGAACATTGTAGCAGTAAATGGATACCTTTTTTTTCTTCCTGATCGAAAATCACAAATCAACTTGCGTTTGCGCCGATTGTACAAAGTATCCAAGCGATCCAAAATAGGTGTGCCTAGGACTAAATATAACAAAAATATCACTAATGAATCACATGAACAGATAGCAAAAATATTAAAAAAACACAAACACCAGTATATAATGAAACAAACCTAAAGGGGTTGGCCTGTCATGAGGACCCATGCTCAACAATGGGACAACACGTGGAGGAACAACTATCAACTCATTGCCAAACTGATGGTAATGAAGAGTTGAATTTTCAGATGGCGCATCCACAGAAGTGTCAACAGACTCACCACCACCTGTTTCAACCACCTGGACACCAATCTAACACCATCCCTGTCATTCAATTGGCCTGCAAAAAAAAGGAAAAAAGGAAACTCTGAAAACAGAAAAATAAAATAAAATACGTACACCAAATAAACATATCAAAAAGATAACATACCAAAATGAGAATCAGAAATTGGAAGTGATGGTACACCATTGGAGAAAGTAAATGAATATACATCTGCAATATAAAACAAACAGAAACACCTAATTATACAAAATCAATGAGAACACAAAAAAGAACACTGAAAACCTAAGTGTAAACCAACCCTGAGTACAATCAACAGGTCGCTTTCCCATACGGATTTCTTGTCGACGGCGACGTGCCTCCCGAGCACACAAAGATGCAAATCCATCTTCTAAAAAACAACACGTAAATAATTAGTCATCACATCACAATACAACAACTAAGTAGTAGAAAATTGTAAAAACAATATAAACAATAATGCAAACCACACACCATTATGAGAAGAAGCAATAGAAGGGAAATCCAATAAAGGGTGAACTGCCCGGCCGCCCGAACACAGTAGACCGTGGACGCGAACATGAACGATCAGAAACTATCGTACATGGGCGACCACGATGGCGAGGAGCACGGGCATCACGGCGCGCCATCAGAGTAGAAGGGGAGAGCACGATCCAAGAACATGAAACAAACTGATAGCTAATCCCCGTATTTATAGGCCAGCAACCGACCTCAGCAAAAATATCAAACGGTGTACGCATGAAGCGGCGGCATCCAGAAGCAACCTACGTAGCGGCAGCCAACCAACAGGACGACACGTACACTTTTAGTAAACACGTAAGAAGGAATTTGCAGTAAGAAAAACGAAGACTATCATCGAGAAAGCCCCGCATGCAAAAACCACATGCAGGCAAGCACGTCACCAAGCGAACCCCACACGTTGCCATAAAAAAGGGACCCACACGCATGCAAACCAACTCACAGAACTGGCGCACATGCATGAATCCCACACATGCACGTATGCACATCATGAATGGAAAACACAAAACCCATCCAAAGAAGCTACACCTTCATATCCCCAGATTTACACGTGTCGTCCATTGATTTATCAGTTGATATCTGCCCAAATATCCCCAAAAAACATGAAAAAAGATCTTGGCTGACAAATAGAGAAGTTAGTATATAGGAGGATCTTCAAAGACATTTTTTCTTTGAAGCCCTTTGGTTTATAACAGGAACCAATCTTTTGAAGGAATGGATTTCTACTGTGTAGGATAGGAACCAATCTTTTAAAGGAACAACATTAGCTAAGACTCAATTAGGAACCAATCTTTTGAAGGAAAAACATTAGGTAAGACTCAATGGAAAATTTTCTATCCTACACATCAAAGGAATTGAAATGCAGGTCATCTCACTTCTTACAATTTTCTTATTCCTATACCATTTCTATCCTATAAAACCAAGGGAGGCTAACATGCTCCCTCTTACCTTCTCTTTTCACATGAAGATAAGAGTATATAATAGATCTGAGTCATTTATCTCATTAATTAGTGGTCTTCCTCTAATGCAATGTTGCAATATTGGTGGGGTGACAAGGAGAACCAAAAGAGGATGCACTGGTTTGCTTGATGGAAAATGTGTCTGCCAAAAGAGAGAGGTGGAATGGGATTCCGAGATGTCCATAGTTTTAACTTGGCAATGCTAGCGAAGCAATGTTCGAGGTTGATTGAGAACCACGAATCACTTTATGCACGTGTGTTGAGAGCGAGGTATTATCCCAGCGGAGACTTATTGAATTGTGAGTTGAAAAAAGGGTCCTCTTATGTGTGGCAAAGTATTTGGGCTGGTATCCAAACCTTCAAAAAAGGATGTATCTGGAAAGTGGAAAATGGTTCAAAGATTAATATTTGGAATGACTGTTGGATTCCAAGCAGTGCTTCAAGGAAAATTATTACCGTTCGTGGTAGCCAAGTTCTTACAAAAGTTAGTGAGTTGATTGATCCAATCTCGGGACAATGGGACGAGATGCTCATAAGAGAAAATTTCTGGAATATTGACGCTGAACGGATCCTTCAAATCCTATTATTGCAACAGGAGACGGAGGATTTTGTTGCATGGCAATTAACAAAGAGCGGCGTTTTTTTCTGTGAGATCCGCCTACTACAAGCAGTGGGAAGAATATATTGATGCTGATAATTATGGCGTAAGTCGCCATAGTTCATCTTTCCACCCAGTGTGGCGCAAACTTTGGAAGCTCAAGCTGCCGGGAAAAATTTAAATCTTTGCTTGGAGATGCCTACATAATGCTATACCGAGCTTCTGCATCTTGCATAATCGCCATATCGGCAAAATATCACAGTGTCCTATTTGCGAGGCCGATGCGGAAGATGTTGCACATGTGTTGTTTAATTGTGTGAGAGCCAGAGCTATTTGGAGCTCTCTTGGAATTGAACAGGAGATAGAATGGGCAGCTCGGTTGGACCGATCGGGTGCAGCCATACTGGAGTTTTTACTATGTGATGAGTCACTACAACAAATATATATATATGGAGGCCATAGCATTTCCAGAAATAATTGCAGCTGTGTGCTGGTACTTGTGGTGGCAGAGATGGCAGATAGTACGAGGGGAAGAAGTTCAAACACCAGGCAGGACAGGTCCAGCGATTGTGGCCCTGACCTTGAATTACGTCCGGGCAGTAGGGAATCCTTCTACTCCAGAACTGAATAAATGGCCTCTTGCATTGATGGGACAACAAGTACCGAATGTAGATGCATCTTTTTCTGCTGGTGATTTCTCTGTACTAGTAGAAAACAGGGCTTTGGTCCAGGCCGGGTCAGCCCATTAGTCCCGGTTCAGTCTAGAACTAGGACCAATGTGGGCATTGGTCCCGGTTCGTGAGCCCAGGGGGCCGGCCGGGCCACGTGGGCCATTGGTCCCGGTTCATCTGGACCTTTTGGTCCCGGTTGGTGGGACGAACTGGGACCAATGGGCCTCGCTCCTGACCCATCACCATTGGTCCCGGTTGGTGGCTTGAACCGGGACCAAAGGCTCCCCTTTGGTCCCGGTTCAAGCCACCAACCGGGACCGATGAGGTGCCTATATATACCCCCTCGCGCAAGAGCAGAGCACAGTGCTTTGTTTTTTCTGGCCGAGGGGGAGAGGGCTTTGTGGTGCTCTAGCTCACCTCCTATGCACATGAGGTGTTCGATGGAATGCCCGAGCCACACTACTTAAGCTTTCTCCTCTCGAAGCTCGACCTCCAAGCTCCATTTTCCTCGAGATTTGTCTAGATTTAGCGGTCCGTCACGCCCCGTCCCCGTCTTCACCGCCGTCGATCACCCGCGCCGATCTCATCACCGACACCACCGTGGTGAGCCTCTTGTTCTTATCTTTTTTCTGAAAGGAAAAATATTCTTACTTGTATGTTTAGATAGATACTTGTATCATTTTCTTACATTTATTATTGCATCTTATATAGTGCGATGGTTTTGGTATCCGCCCCCGTCGGCCCTCGTCTTGTCTATGATTCGGATGTGGTATGTATATTATCTTTATAACTATTGGTTCATTTATTGTTTATGAAAATTATGCCGACCAACGTGACATAGATTTTATTTATCTAGGATGTATGTGAATCGGAAATGCCAACCGACCCGATTGTCGAGAGGTTAAATTTAGTTGAAGAAGAAAACAATTTGTTGAAGGAAAAAATAAAAAAAATTGAGGAGGAGAAGATGATATTGGAGTTGCATGTTGCGGATGTCGTCGATGATCACAAGATCAAGATGGATGCAATGCGCTTGAAGATTAGAAAGATTAGAAAATATGCCATTCATACCGAGGCTTGGTATCATTATGCCGTTGGATCAATTGTTACCTTGGTTGCGATTATGATCGCATTTGTTTTCGCATTAAAATGTTTTACATAGTTTCAATGTATGGTTTAATTAATTAGATGCTCTGGAGAGCTATATGTTGTTAGATGAGAACTATGTATGCACTTTGGTTTTAATATGATGATGAACTTCTATTAATTTGGACACTTAATTATATATAATGCACGCAGATGAACCGGCAATAGATGTACGGTGACAGACACACCCGCGAGTACATTAAGGGCGTGCATGAGTTTCTCGATGCGGCTGAGGCAAACAAGCAGAATGGTTTCATGTGTTGTCCATGCACTGAATGTGGGAATACGAGGTCTTACTCTAACCGGAAAATCCTTCACTCCCACCTGCTTTACAAGGGTTTCATGCCACACTATAATGTTTGGACGAGGCACGGAGAAATAGGGGTTATGATGGAAGATGGCGAAGAAGAAGAGTACGATGACAACTATGTGCCCCCTGAATACGGTGATGCTGCAACGGGGGGAGCTGGTGAAGATCAAGAGGAACCAGACGATGTGCCCAATGATGCTGCCACGGGTGAAGCTGCTGAAGATCAAGAGGAACCAGACGATGTGCCCGATGATGATGATCTCCGCCAGGTCATTGTCGATGCAAGGACGCAATGCATTAGTCAAAAGGAGAAGCTGAAGTTCGATCGCATGTTAGAGGATCACAAAAAAGGGTTATACCCCAATTGCGAAGATGGCAACACAAAACTCGGTACCGTACTAGAATTGCTGCAGTGGAAGGCAGAGAATGTTGTGGCTGACAAAGGATTTGAGAAACTACTGAAAATATTGAAGAAGAAGCTTCCAAAGGATAACGAATTGCCCGACAGTACATATGCAGCAAAGAAGGTCGTATGCCCTCTAGGATTGGAGGTGGAGAAGATACATGCATGCCCTAATGACTGCATCCTCTACCGCGGTGCATACAAGGATCTGAACACATGCCCGGTATGCGGTGCATTGCGGTATAAGATCAGACGAGATGACCCTGGTGATGTTGACAGCGAGCCCCCAGGAAGAGGGTTCCTGCGAAGGTGATGTGGTATGCTCCTATAATACCACGGTTGAAACGTCTGTTCAAAAACAAAGAGCATGCCAAGTTGATGCGATGGCACAGTGAGAACCGAAAGAAAGATGGGAAGTTGAGAGCACCCGCTGACGGGCCGCAGTGGAGAAAAATCGAGAGAAAGTACTGGGATGAGTTTGCAAAGGACCCAAGGAATGTATGGTTTGCTTTAAGCGCGGATGGCATTAATCCTTTCGGGGAGCAGAGCAGCAATCACAGCACCTGGCCCGTGACTCTATGTATGTATAACCTTCCTCCTTGGATGTGCATGAAGCGGAAGTTCATTATGATGCCAGTTCTCATCCAAGGCCCTAAGCAACCCGGCAACGACATTGATGTGTACCTAAGGCCATTAGTTGAAGAACTTTTACAGCTTTGGAATGGAAACGGTGTACGTACGTGGGATGAGCACAGATAGGAGGAATTTAACCTTAAGGCGTTGCTGTTCGTGACCATCAACGATTGGCCCGCTCTCAGTAACCTTTCAGGACAGACAAACAAAGGATACCACGCATGCACGCACTGTTTAGATGACACTGAAAGTATATACCTGGACAAATGCAGGAAGAATGTGTACCTGGGCCATCGTCGATTTCTTCCGACCAACCATCAATGTCGAAAGAAAGGCAAGCATTTCAAAGGCGAGGCAGATCACTGGAAGAAGCCCGCCATGCGCACCGGTGATCACGTGCTTGTTATGGTCAATGATTTACACTACGTAATCTTTGAAAAAGTCCCGGTGGACTAGCTGTTCCGAATGACGCTGAGGGGCACGCACCCATGTGGAAGAAGAAATCTATATTTTGGGACCTACCCTACTGGAAAGACCTAGAGGTCCGCTCGTCAATCGACGTGATGCACGTGACGAAGAACCTTTGCGTGAACCTGCTAGGCTTCTTGGGCGTGTATGGGAAGACAAAAGATACACCTGAGGCACGGGAGGACCTGCAACGTTTGCACGAAAAAGACGGCATGCCTCCGAAGCAGTATAAAGGTCCTGCCAGCTACGCTCTTACGAAAGAAGAGAAAGAAATCTTCTTTGAATGCCTGCTCAGTATGAAGGTCACGACTGGCTTCTCGTCGAATATAAAGGGAATAATAAATATGCCAGAGAAAAAGTTTCAGAACCTAAAGTCTCATGACTGCCACGTGATTATGACGCAACTGCTTCCGGTTGCATTGAGGGGGCTTCTACCGGAAAACGTCCGATTAGCCATTGTGAAGCTATGTGCATTCCTCAATGCAATCTCTCAGAAGGTGATCGATCCAGAAATTGTACCAAGGCTAATGAGTGATGTGGCTCAATGTCTTGTCAGTTTCGAGCTGGTGTTCCCACCATCCTTCTTCAATATCATGACGCACGTCCTAGTTCATCTAGTCGACGAGATTGTCATCCTGGGGCCCGTATTTCTACACAATATGTTCCCCTTTGAGAGGTTCATGGGAGTCCTAAAGAAATATGTCCATAATCGCGCTAGGCCAGAAGGAAGCATCTCCATGGGCCATCAAACAGAGGATGTTATCGGGTTTTGTGTTGACTTCATTCCTGGCCTTAACAAGATAGGTCTCCCTAAATCGCGGTATGAGGGGAGACTGACTGGAAAAGGCACTCTTGGAAGAGACTCAATAATATGCAGGGACGGATATTCTTGGTCTCAAACACACTACACAGTTCTACATAACTCTAGCTTGGTGACCCCGTATGTCGATGAACACAAGAACAGTCTGTGCTCCAAACACCCGGAGCAGTGCGACGACTGGATTACATGTGAACACATCAGGACTTTCAGCAGTTGGTTGGAAACACGTCTCAGAGGTGACAACACTGTTTGTGATGAGTTGTACTTGTTGTCCAGGGGACCATCTTTGACTGTATTGACTTACAAAGGATACGAGATAAATGGGAATACATTTTACACGATCGCCCAAGATCAAAAGAGCACCAACCAAAACAGCGGTGTCCGCTTTGATGCAGCAACCGAGAGCGGAAAGGATACATATTATGGTTACATAGTGGACATATGGGAACTTGACTACGGACCTAATTTTAAGGTCCCTTTGTTTAAGTGCAAATGGGTCAATCTGTTAGGCGGCGGGGTACAGGTAGACCCACAGTACGGAATGACAACAGTGGATCTGAAAAATCTTGGGTACACTGACGAACCGTTCGTCCTAGCCAATGATGTGGCACAGGTTATCTATGTGAAGGACATGTCTACCAAACCGAGAAAAACAAAAAAAAGAAGCGAATACATCATATGATGAGCCAAAGCGCCACATAGTTCTTTCAGGAAAAAGGGACATCCTGGAAGTGGACGGCAAGACAGATATGTCTGAAGATTATGAAAGTTTCATGAAATTCCTCCCTTCAATGTCAAGGCTGACCCAAGCATCCTGATAAACAATGAAGATTATCCATGGTTACGGCATAATAAGCAAATGACACAAGCGAAGAAAAAGTGAAGACTTTCTCCCGCAACTATTATGATGATACCATGCCAAATTTGTAACAGACGAGTATGCTATGCCAACTTTTTCAGAGTTCATTTGAAAACTATGAATTTAGGTCGAATTTTCTCTATAGGTGCATCTACGTTCAAATTTAAACTATTCAAATTTGAAAACTAATGGCACTAACAGAAAGTTCATATTTTTTCTAAAACTAATGGCACTAACAGAAAGTTTATAATTTTGCTGACCTAAAAGCAAAAAGAATTAAAAAATAAAGCAAAAAACAAAAGAAAATAAATAATACAGAAAACAAAACAAAAAAACTGGAAAAAAATAAAAATAGCAACAATAAGTATTTTGTTGTAAGTAGAAACAAAATAAAATAAATAAAGCAACAAAGAAAACAAAAAAACTAAAAAAGTGTTTTCAAATTTGAAAACTAATAGCACTAACAGAAAGTTTATAATTTTTCTAAAACTAAAAGCAAAAAGAATTAAAAAATAAAGCAAAAAACAAAAGGAAATAAATAATGCAGAAAACAAAACAAAAAAACTGGAAAAAATAGGGCTCACCCCTATAATATTTGTTATGACTAACTAAAATTACCAAATTGAGTATAATGATAAAACACAGTAATATTAAATAGCAGGAAAAAGATTGACTCAAAAATCAATTTTTATAGTAAAGTTATTCATAAACTAGTATTCACACAAATTTTAAAAAAATCAAATTTAAACTATTCAAATTTTAAAACTAATGGCACTAACAGAAAGTTTATAATTTTTGTGACCTAAAATAAAAAAGAAATCACTACAAAACTATAAGTATTTAGTTCTAAGTAGAAACAAAAAAAACAAAAAAACAAAAAAGTGCCACCTACTGGGCCCCCACGGCCTGAATACGACTAGAAACCCTACCATGGGCCAGGATTCAGGCCCGCGGGAGGCCCAGTAGGCCCACAGGCACAGATTGAAGTGTTAGGCCCGAAAGCCTATCTAGAGAGGAGCTCGAGAGGGAAGGCGCACCGCACCTTATAAACAGGTGCGCCTCCCTCTCAACTAGCGAGGTGGGACTAAATATTTGGGTTCGGGGCAGCACAGGCCTTTGGTCCCGGTTGGTGGCACCAACCGGGGTTAAAGGGCGGCATTAGTCCCGGTTGGTGCTACGACCCGGGACTAATGCCCCCCTTTAGTCCCGGTTGGTGCCACCAACCGGGACCAAAGGCCGCCGCTTCCCGCCCTTTGGGCTACTGAAAAAAGGCCTTTGGTTGGGCTACTGAAAAAAGGCCTTTGGTCCCGGTTGGTGGCACCAACCGGGACTAAAGGGGGCATTAGTCCCGGTTGGTTTCACGAACCGGGACCAATGCTCTTGCTATATATACAACACTTGTCAAAAATTTCATTCAGTTCCTCATTCTCCCCGCCGCCGACGCCGCCCTCTGCACCGACGCCCTGCTCCTCGTCGTCGTCGCCCGCGCACGTCGTCGCAGCCCCCGTCGTCGCCCGCGCCCCGCGCCGCCCCGTCGTCGCCCGCGCCGCCCCGACGTCGTCGCCGCCCCCGCCGTCGCCCGCGCCCCGCGCGGCCCCGAGCCCGCCGTCCTCGTCGCCCCTGCCCCGTCGCCGCCAGGCGCTACCCCGCGCCGCCCCGTCGCCGCCCGCGCCGCCCCGACGTCGTCGCCGCCCCCGCCGTCGCCCGCGCCCCGCGCCGCCCCGAGCCCGCCGTCCTCGTCGCCCCTGCCCCGTCGCCGCCAGGCGCTGCCCCGCCGCCGCCCGCCGCCCGCCATCGCCGCCGGCCGCCCCCGTTGTGAGCCGCCGCTGTCAAGGCTCTGTTCATAGCATTTTTTATATATGTTTTTTCATATATGTATTAATTTTTTTGTTTATAGCTATATGATGAATGTATGAATATAATGTTCATAGCATTTTTTTTGTTTATATATGTTTTTTCATATATGTATTAATTTTTTATTTAGTTTGTTAGTAGATATCGATTTTAGGTTAGTGCATTTTAATTAGGTTAGTGTAGAGGAAAAAGTAAAATAAGGAAAAGGAAGAAAAGAGGAAGAAGGAAGAAGGAAGAAGAAGAAGAAGAAAAGGAAGGAGTGGAAAAAGGAAAATAAGAAGAGGAAGACTTCTTTTTTTCTTCGATCTTCTCCTCTATTTTGTTCATGGATATATGCTAAAGAAAACGAGGGGGGTGATAGATGATGATGAGGGGTCGAGAGTGGGACGAGAGGTCGAGAGGTGTCGAGGGGAGAAAAAAATGTTATCAGGGACGAGGGTCGTCGAGGGGTCGAGAGAGGGACGAGGGGTCGAGAGAACTAAATAAGAAGAAGAAGAGGAGAGGAAGAAGAGGAGAAATAAATAAGAAGAAGAAAAAATAAGAAAAAAAAGAGGAGAAGAAGAAAGGAATAATGGAGAAGAAGAGAAAATAGAATATATTCTATTTTTTCTTCTTCTCCACTATTCCTTTCTTCTTCTCCTCTTTTTTTTCTTCTTTTTTTCTTCGATCTTCTCCTCTAGCTATTCCTTTCCTCTTCTCCTCTTTCTTCTTCTTCTTCTTCTTCTTCTTCTTCTTCTTCTTCTTCTTCTTCTTAATTTTTATCGGGAACGAGGGTGTCGAGGATCGCCGAGGGGTCGAGGGTCGGGAACTAGGGTAGAGGGTCGAGGGTCGTTAAGGGGTCAAGGGTCGAGGGTTTCAGGGTCGAGGGTTCGAGGGTTCTATAGGGTCGAGGGTTCCAGGGTCGTCTAGGGGTCGAGGGTTCCAGGGTCGTAGAGGGTTCGAGGGGTCGAGGATCGCCGAGGGGTCGAGAGAGGTTTCCTAGTGTCAAAGTATTGAAGAAATCCATGCCTTCATCATTAGCCGGAAGTAACCAGGGCATGTTGGTACGAAGTTCTGCAAAGTTGTTCTGGAATGGAGTCCCGGATAGGATAATCCGCCTTTTGGTACGAATTCAGCAATGGCCTTCCAAATAGCGATATTCGGAGCTCTTGCTGAACTTTGTACCAAAAAGCGAATTATCCTATCTGGGACTCCGTTCTAGAACAACTTTGAAGAGCTTCGTACCATCATGCACATGTTACTTTCGCCTAATGATGAAGACATGGTTTTGTTGAATCCTTTGACACTACGCAACCTCCCGACCCCTCGGCGATCCTCTCGAACATGAGAGGAAGAAGAGGATCGCCGAGGGGTCGAGGGTTCCAGGGTCGTCGAGGGTTCGAGGGGTCGAGGATCGTCGAGGGGTCGAGAGAGGTTTCCTAGTGTCAAAGTATTGAAGAAATCCATGCCTTCATCATTAGCTGGAAGTAACCAGGGCATGTTGGTACGAAGTTCTGCAAAGTTGTTCTGGAATGGAGTCCCGGATAGGATAATCCGCCTTTTGGTACGAATTCAGCAAAGGCCTTCCAAATAGCGATATTCGGAAGGCTCTTGCTGAACTTTGTACCAAAAAGCGAATTATCCTATCTGGGACTCCGTTCCAGAATAACTTTGAAGAGCTTCATACCATCATGCACATGTTACTTTCGCCTAATGATGAAGACATGGTTTTGTTGAATCCTTTGACACTAGGCAACCTCCCGACCCCTCGGCGATCCTCTCGAACATGAGAGGAAGAAGAGGATAAAAAAAGAAGAGGAAGAAGAAAAAAAAGAGGAGAAGAAAGAATAGAGGAGTTCTTCTCCTCTATTCTTTCTTCTCCTCTTTTTTTCTTCTTCTTCCTCTTTTTTTTATCAGGAACGAGGGTCGTCGAGGGACATAGATGTAGTGTCGTCGTTGTCGATATATACCCCCTCCCGATAGCTTACTATGATTAGGTAGCTAGTTCTACGTTTGGCACTAATATATCCATCTGTCATGTTTGAATAATAATTGACATGTTGTAAATATTTGTAGAAACTATGGACACCGCCCTAGACGAAGCAAAAGAAGCGTTGTTGAGGGACATAATCGCAGAAGGAAGTGATGCCGTCTCGTTGTTTCTCAACGAAACCGATGGTCTGGAAGGAGAGGGTGAACAAGCTGGCTACGGTGACCTAATGCCGGTGCAAGAAGAAGAACATGAGGACGGCTCCGGTGACCCAATGCCGGTGCAAGAAGGAGACCGTGATGACGGCTCCGGTGACCGAACCGAGTCCGGCCAGGTATATATATTAGTTAAGCCTGTGCTGACTAGCTGATTGATGCATTCATTGTTTTGGTATGTACACATATTAATTAAGTCTTTGTTCTTTTTTCTAGCCCTCCGGATCGAGCACAACTTCGGTAAAGAGATGAGGCCCAAAGAAAAAGTTGAGCTCGGATGAAAGGTTTGAGATCATAGCAATCGTGCCCGACGGCCAACCGATTGAACCCATCCGAACAAAGAACACATTTGTTGCTCAGTGCGGGGTTCTGGTTAGGGACAAGATCCCGATAAGTATCCAGCAATGGTTTAAGCCGGCTACAGAAGACCCTGAGGTGTCTTATGTCAATGATATGCAGAAAAATGATCTTTGGACTGAGCTGAAGTCAAATTTCACCCTACCGCCGGAGGATAATCCAGAGAACCCAGTTAAAGAGAAATTAATCAAGTCTTTTGCTCTTAAGAGGATGGCAGAACTATTTAGGAGGTGGAAGAAAGAGCTGAATAAGTTTGTCGAAAATAATGAGACACCAGAATTCAAGGGCAGATATGAGAAGATCAGAGATCACTGGCCCGCATTTGTGGCCCACAAGACATCGGAAAAGAGTAAGAAGATGTCGGCTACAAACAAGCAAAATGCTGCGAAGAAGAAGCTTCACCATCGCACGGGGTCAGGTGGCTACCTCGTAGCCCGGCCTAAGTGGTCCAAGACTGAGAATGATCTGGTTGATAAAGGGATCAAACCAGAGACAATTAACTGGCCAGACCGTTGCCGGACTTGGTTCTTCGGGGCTGGCGGAACCTTGGACCCTGTAACAGGGAAGTGCATTTGGACGAACGATCAAATGGACATACCAGTCAGGAAGCTTAAGCAGTATATCGAAGCAGCGCAGGAAGGGACGTTCTTTCCAAACAGAGAGAACGACAAGCTCACAATGGCCCTCGGGAATCCTGAGCACCCTGGACGGACACGAGGCACGCCAGGCTCCATTCCGTGGAAGGTTGGGTTTCCGGACGCAGGCGGTTACAAATCCCATGAGAGGAGGAAAAAAGTGCAGCAGACCCAAATACAGGCGCTGCAAGCAAGGGTAGACGCGATAGAGGAACGAGAAGCAAATCGCAACAAACATACTGCCGAAGCCTCCCCCGAAGCTACCCCGCCATCTCAGCGCAGAAGCAGCGTGGCTTCCACCGAGCTGTTTCAACCGGAGCATGCCTTGACGGCTCCTGCCAGCTATCCCGTGGATGCTATCACGGAGTCTCAAAATTGCCACCTTATGACGCAATGGATGAATTTGAAGGTCAAGGCGGCTGTTGGCTCTGTTTATCCTACTGAACCCGGCGCAACTTTTCACTGCCGGCCGATTTCAGAAGGATATGCTAGGGTGATGGTGGATGAAATAACGGAGGGATTTGAGGACCTCCAGCTTGACCACCCTACCGGTGAAGGGGAGACTCGGCTGGGGTCTGCTCTGAAGACTCCATGCCTATGGCGGAAGGAGCTCATCAACCTTCCGAACTGGACGCCTCCGCCTCCTCCTCCTCCTCCGGCGAGTCAGGGCACTCCGCCTCGTCCACCGCCTCCTCCTCCGGCGAGTGACGATCAGGGCCCTTGGCCGGCTCCTTCTCTGGCGCGTGGCGGCACTCCGCCTCCTTCTCCGCCTGCGCCGACGCGCCCGAGCAGCCAGCCTCCTCCTTCTCCGCCTCGTCAGCAAGGGCGGAAGAGACCTGCCGCCGCTCCAGCTGCTCCGGCGCATCGTAGTCCTTCTCCTCCGCCTCGTAAGCAAGTAAAGAAGACAACCGCTCCGTCTGCTCGGTCGGCGTCTAGCAGTACAACCAGAGGCGGGAGGACATACAGATTCGGTCCTTCTGTGAAGACTCCAGAGAAGTTACCATACGAGAGGACCCCGGAGGAGAACGCGAAGATCGCGCGAACCGAAGTGGATGACTGGTTTCAAGGGTTGAAAGCAAAGAGACATCCACCTCCGGAGGAGAAGGTAGATCCGGTGAAAGTGAAGCGCACTCTGGCTGCCCTGGCAAAACCACCCAAGTCTCCACCGAAAGGCAACTATGAGCGCATTATTGCAAAGACATGGGCCGAAGCAGAGCGGTCGGGAAGTACAGTCAGTGATCAAAGGCTGAAAGAACGATGAGCAGCTGGGAAACAAATTGCCCAGCTCGGCGAACAAGCGAAGCAATCGTGCCCCCCCCCTCAAGGTGCCTAGCGACATCGTCGATCCGAGGATGGTGCCCGGTTATGGCAATGTTGACGATTACCTGCCCGACGATGTACATTATGATCCCATGGAGGTGCAGATACACATATACGAGTACGGGAAGCCTCTCGTCAAAGATGAAAAATCTTTAACAACAATGATGCGAAGATTAC
This sequence comes from Triticum urartu, assembly GCF_003073215.2. NCBI lineage: Eukaryota > Viridiplantae > Streptophyta > Magnoliopsida > Poales > Poaceae > Triticum > Triticum urartu. The sequence goes on from NC_053022.1 coordinate 539,609,123, forward strand.
ATGATTGGTACTTGAAAATCTGCAGAGAGTCTGGGGGAGGAGTACTTTGTATGCGAGAGTTAAACCGGAGCATGACCTCGTTGGAATTGAACTGTTGCCTATTCCATTTGAGGAGTTCTATCAGTTTTTCAATCAATTGGCCCTCGATAAAACAACGATCACCTGCTACTGTCTGTAAGTACTACTACTTCTGTCATTAAGTCTCTCTATATAGCTCATCTCTTTCATTGCATGTATTTATAATTATCCTCACTATATTATGCAGAATGAAGATCGCCGAATTAAAGAAAAGACAAATCGGTGATATTGGGTTCGTTAACACATATCTCATAGATGCAACTGAGGTTGAACATCGTCCCGGAGATACCGAGGCCAACTTGCTACGATCATTCAAAAAAATGAAAAAAAAGATATAATACTCTTTCCTTACAACTTCAAGTGAGTGTTACTGTCTTGTGCATATTCGGTTTCCCTTATATATTAGTCCAGGTTATAGTAATGTAATTGATGAGTTATGCATGCGTGTGCAGTTTCCACTATATTCTCCTAGAGATTAGGCTTGAGCAGGGAGTAGTAACCGTCTTGGACTCTAAACGAAAAGATCCCCAGGAGTATGCGGACATGACTGAAATCCTCAAGAAGTAAGTTAAATCGATCATTATCCACCATATCAGCAACTTTGTTCATTTCCTGATATCAAGTAATTGTTTTCTTTGTCCGGCAGGGTTTGGAGAAAATTCACCAGAAAAGTTCCGGGACTGCCGAAGGAGCTGGAATTTAGACACCCGAAAGTAAGTACTATAGTAGCATGTTCTGCGCATCTCCTAGTGATTCAAGCGCTAGTTTCATCAATACCATTTAGCATTCTTGCTTATCAGTTTGATTGACCTCTATTTCTTGTAAAGTGGTTGTGGCAGGAACAAGGGAATGATTTCTGTGGATACTACGTCTGCGAGTCCATCCGCCACACGACCTGTGAGCGGGGCGGGTACTCTGACGAACAATATGAAGTACGTAAATAACAACATTCACAATTTTATTTTATTACCATCATTTGTATTGAGTTTCATTCATTCATATATATATATGTATTGACCCCCTTCTTCAAATTAGATGTTTCGGAAGCGGGATGAACTCCTAGCACCAGCTCACATGCGAGCAATTCAAGAGGAATTGGCGGCATTTTTTCTTGACCAAGTGATCCCTGAAGACGGAGAATACTATGTGGACCATGAGTCCGTATGATTATATTTATAAGAGATAATTATTGTATATATGTAGCCGGTAGTGTCGGATAGATATACGAGAACTTGTTGTTCGACCAATCTCTCGGAGAAGGAGAGGTGGTCGATATCACTTCTCTTTGTATGCATATATGTTCATGACGATCTTCTGTTTCCTTCGTTTGCTTACTAGCTAACTAGCGTGTCTAGTCCTCTCTATACGTATGTATAGTACGTAGCGTCGACCAAGCACGGACGTAAGAGAGGACACTTCTCTCTATTAATTATAGCTAGCTAACACAATATATGAAACACCTAAATTAACCCCCCCAAACCCCCCAACCCCCCCCCCCCCTTTCAAAAAAAATAAAAACCCCATGCACAGAAAAGCTGACGCGTGGATGCCTATTGGTCCCGGTTGGTGCCACCAACCGGGACCAAAGGGTCTCCTGCCCACGTGGAGGCCCATCAGTCCCGGTTCTGGATTGAACCGGGACTAAAGGGTCGGGGCATTAGTACCGACACTTTAGTCCCGGTTCAGGAACCGGGACTAAAGGCCCTTACGAACCGGGACTATAGGCCCTTTTTCTACCAGTGCTGGCTCATGCGGTATGATCATTCGTGATAACCGAGGGAGCTTTATTTCTGCGGGCACTGCAAAGCTTGAACATGTAGCGGATGTGGTAACCGCAGAGGCAGCAGCACTCTTTGAGGGTTTAAAAATGTGCCTGACTGCTGGTTGTTTTAATATCATGGTGAGGTTAGACAATATGATCGTGGTAGAAGCTCGGAAGCTTAATGAAGGGCATGCTATGGTGGCAGCTCCTGTACTTGAAGATTGCAGAAATATTCTGAAAGATTTCGGGAAGGTGTCTATTGAGCATTGTAATAGGGAGTCGAATTTAGTTGCTCATGAACTGGCTAGATGGGGTCGTTTTAATTCCCCTTCGGTTTGGGTTGATGACCCCCCTGATTTCCTAGTTAAATTCTTAGCGGATGATGTAAGTGTTATTTGATTTTAATAAAGCTAGCCAGTAGGCCTTCCCGTCAAAAAAAATTAGTGGTCTTCCTCTTACTCCTCTTTTCACATGAAGATAAGAGTATATAATAGATCTGAGTCATTTATCTTATTAATTAGTGGTCTGATAGCTTTTATCTTCTTAACTCACATGTAAGAAAAAGATAAAAAGAGCACGTTAAAATTTGTCATACAGTCCCCAAAAAAAATTTGCGGGAAGGAGTACTAGAGTCTGATATTTTTACTGTTTTGTAGACTATAATTCTATTCTGCTGTTATTGGAGTTATTCGAAGTGAAAATTTTGAAGCACCTACGAAGGAATCAATATGCTGAAGAATCACCCTTTTGTAAGATTTCAGGATCCTCGCGCCCGTCAATCGTGGAGGAGCCGACCGTAGAGGTGATTGCCATGGAGGAGCAGAAGCCGCGGGTGGGCAGCGGTGCAGGTTGGCCTTCATCGCATGTTGTGCGCATCTGGGGCTGGTTCCTGCCGCAGGCGACGAGGGAAGGAGGAACTAAGTCCACGACAAGATTTTTTGGATAGAGGAAGTATTTGTGTTAAGTGTTACTCGCGATGGGCGTCCCCAGCCCTGCGCCCCTCCACCAGCCCCCATCAGTGGCGGCCACCCTTTCGGTGCCTCCCGGTGACCAAAGCCATGGCGAACACGAACAAAATGGAGTCCACGCGGGAGCGGAAGCTTGTGCTTCACCGGAACATAGGTCAATTATATCTTAATTTTTGTTGAGGGTGGTTCTCTGCACTGACGTGATGTGACCGTGTGAAGTTCGTACCTGCATTCTGAAACCTTTGGAGCACTGAGTTTTTGTTTGCAGGATTCTGAAACTGTGTTGTGCTGTGAGCAGACGGTGGCACTTCTAACAGAGAGGGCTAATAAGAGTTTAGGGGGCAAAGGAGATAAGTTATCCATAAACTCTGATAAATCTTGGATATTCAAGTGTAATAATTAAGGGTACAATTTGGAATTTTTCTAGAGTAGGGGGACAATGGCCCCCTTTGACCCCATGAAGCTCCGCCACGGATGCAGACTACCGGAAAACGAATGGATTAAGATGATAACAGACAGTTCAATTAGCGAGCATGTGAAGGCTTGTGACACCTTCCAGCTAACACTTCAATTTCTACGGCTAGAAGGACAACCGCCTGTCTGATGGAGCGGTTCTTGTTGCCTGTGTGGCGAATCTGGAGGGCATTGCTCCGGAAGCTCGCCCCGGTTGACCTCGTGGGGCTCTCCCGTCAGCAAAAGCTAGCCTTATGGATCAATATGTACTAAATGACCCGTTGTGCCTATGGCGCAATAGGCGAGAGCAGTGGCGGAGCTTAGTGGAGATCAACCTGGGCCATCGCCCCCCTCTGCCTAGGAGATTTTTTTCATATTATCATGAGTAAATTTTCCATAGATTCATAGAAATCTAGCCTAAACCTGACGTTGGTTGCCCTCCCCCAGCCCATTTGCCCCTCCTAAGATGTGTCCCAAGCTCCGCCACTGAGCGAGAGCAAGCCGAGCATTCAAACAATGCAAGTGAGATTCAATTAGAACCAATTTAATAGATACTTAGGTACACTTACATAGCCCTATATATTCCATTGCATGGTAGCATGATAGCTCAAAAGAAAGTTATGACATCACTTGATGATAACTTGCATTGGCTTTATAAAGCAAGTTGTATTAGGAGAGATGCATCATATATATAGCACAACCTTTGGCTTGAACAGGACACGAAGGCGGTGGTATTAGGTAGAGTCATTATTGCCTGTCTCGTCAATATCGAACATGATTTCATCTGAGCAACTCTTCATGGCAGGTGTGTTTTGTGGGCTATTGTTAGTGAAAGCAAAGATGTCTTCCATATTGCCAAACTCATATCTAAACCCGAGTGATGCTTGAGACCAAATGAATAGAACTCAACTGTTGCTTCGAGGCCAATCGTTCTGGCTTTGCAGGTTGAGTAAACTGCATTTAGAAGCTGAAGCTGCTACAACATATCATCCAAAAGCCTTTGTTGGGATTCTAACCTAAGCATACAAAGAACATGGAGTCAACTAAAAGAAAGTTTAATAAAAACTAAAATAATAAAAAGAAGTAAAAGCTAAAAAATGGCATAAAGCTATTTCTAGAACAACACTTTTCACCAGGACTATTTTTTAGAACCTGTTCACAGCATAAATTGCATGGTTCAACAACTCAAGAATGTCAAGCTATTTTTTTGTAACCATGTTCATCAATCACATTTACGGATCTTAGTAAAAAGGGATGGATACAAGGAGATATAAAAAAAATGGACAATAAGGCACACCCATTTGGACAACAACGTGAGACATAACAATGTGAAAAGTAAAAAAGCAAGGACAAATATTCTGATTTCATCAGGTTGGGAGAACTATCGTAAATAAATGCACTTCATTACATCAGAACCTTTCCCTGGATGTGTCTTCATCTTACGAACATGTGAAATAATAAGATCTACGCAGACTACATATATACACAAAATAAAAGGAGATATAAGAAAATCATTCGAGGTTGAAGTAAAATTCTGAAACTCTGGATATGTCATGGACAATTCAGCCTCATGCCAGTTATTGCTAATTTATTTGTGAACTTGTCAACCAACACATACTCCATACCCTAGGCCTAGGGTAAACTTCCGAAACTGTGGACATTCAAGGTTGACCATGTGCAAGATAAAAAAATATACCGCTAACATACACAAAAGAAAATGAGATATGCAGTTCCACAATGCAAATGGTTTAAAATGAAGTATTCATACCCTGGGCCTTCAAATCTTTTTTCTGCAGAGCAAATGCATCGGTACTGCAACGTGAAGGAAATTATCCTTCGGCTCATTCAGATATGAGAGCAACTGGATCTGCTCTGAAGGCTGAAACAGTAGAGAATTTAGCTCACCTCAGAAGCAATCAAGCGAACCATCCACATCTCAGAATTGTAACGACATGAGAATTCGGCACCTGCCGACACTATGCATGCGAATATTTGCATCAGTAAATATTGCTTTGTGACACACCTGGACATCCAATAGCTCCAAAGTGCACACAGAATTATAATTATAGACTGTAGGCTATCCATTGACAAGCTTTTTATTGTTGCATGGCACTGCGAAAATGAGGAGCATTGTAATGTCACCGCGTTGGTACAGAAAAGACCACTACAACAATAAAAAGAAAATTATAACACAATGTTAACAAACTGAACAAATTGCTTATGCACAGCATCAAATTGTTAAACAATGAGCATCTAAGGTTTTTTTTTCTCTGAGTTAAACCATTCCTGAATACTCAAGGCTTCCTTAGCAGCTGCCAGTTCTATTTATTCACAAGTAGTGCAAGAAACAAAATATTCTGAAAGGCAACTTTTTTTTAGAAAAGGAGGATGACCCCCGGCCTCTGCATCTGGGCGATGCATACGGCCACTTTATTAATTATTCTCACAAGACCTTACAAAGCCATACAACAGCAAGACTAAAGCCACCGTCTAAGCAACAACTGTCGCTACACCTATCCAATTGATGAAGGGGCGCAGATAGTCTGTGCCTAATACCAAACAGACATCGCAGCCAAACCTAAATATCTAAGACCGGAGGTCCCAACCAGGACGCCTGCCGGGTATCGGGCACCTACCAGTCCGGTGCACTCCTCAACCAGGATGCCTGCCGGGTATGAGGCCGCCGCAACCACCTGCCACCAATCCATCTTCAGAGCTGTACTTGTCAGGACCGGATTTTCGGGGTATCAATTTTCCAAAAATGGTCCTCGTGCTCACCAGCCCCAGGATTACTGTTAGCTGATGAGGCACCAACTTGATACAGAAATTCCAAGCAAAATACAAAATATGTAATACAAGACCATTCTGGCCTATGAGTACAACAAATGGTTACTGGTGGCTGCTGGCGGAAGCGGTTTGCGGATCATCAGCGTCTATGGGATTCCATTTTCCACAGGAACAGCTGACCTGGATAACTCCTATCTTCACGGGGCTGCTATCACCACTGCCTAGGTTCCGGGGCTGTCATTGCAGGGCTCCTCTCCACGCAAGAAATCTGGCCAAGACAATAGTCAGGGACAAGCCAGTGAGTACTTTTGAATGTACTCGCAAACATTATGAACACGGGTATAATATAACAAATGATAATCATGCTCTGAAATATTCTATGATCATACGTCAGTCATGAAATAAAAATTTTGATGCATGCAAGCAAGCTATTCATATAGGACATGAATAAACAACCCGAGAATAAAAATAAAATGCACCGATCGGGTGTCTGAAGCGACGCCTCGAAAGGATAATAACATGCCTCAGTCGGGCGTCTAGGCGACACCGCATAAAGGGCTTATATAAATGAAAGATATAACAAGCATGCCACAGTCGGGCGTCTAAGCGACACCACATAAAGGACTTATATAATAATAATCATAGTGAATATCCAGGAGGTAGGACCGTCCCAGGAATACTCAATAATGTAAATGGTTAGTCCACAATAATAATAATTATAATCATCATATGTCACAGGTCACAATCAATGTTCTGGTTTAGCAGTTTTCCCTCCGAAGACCGACACTAAGACCGACACTTGACCAACCCAGACTGTAGTCCTAACCATGGACACGGCTATTCGAATAGATATAATCTCTGCAGAGGGTGTACTCTTTACCCACGAGTAACGGATTCCTTTAGTCCATCGGGACTAATTCCGTCTACGGTCTTTTAATTGAAAACACACCTGACTCGCACACACCAGCCTAACTTACCGGTGTCTAGAATCACCCATGACACCCGTTAAGCAAAACTTTAAGTGGGGAGGCTACAACCTCGATTAGCATGGGATCACAAAACTTATACCGCATGCAAACTAGGGGAGCTACCCCTTCGGCTCCAACCGAAACACCCATGCCCCCGGACCAGGTGGCATGCCTACCGGAGGCCTCCGGTATCTTCCACCATGGCCTCTTTGTACGGTGTGTGCTAGGAAGGGGTTGACAACTTACTGAACCGTACCCTACCCGTGGCCGGGACAAGTGGTAGTACGAAACAAGTATGGGGGTTACTAGAACAAGACTCGATCTACGGTCGACTCAGGAGGTTTAAGTATTCCCTGCATGGTTAGCATACAAATATGTTTCAACCAACAGACAAAATCACCACTCATCATACCTCACTATGCCGTACCGGACACAACTGTCTCGACGAAGACCGAAGACAAGCTCATGTCTACCCAAGACAGTGACTTTCCCGGATTCCTTCCGGTAGGCATGAAAGGCATGCGAGGGTGATTACTATCACAAGCATATCCATTTCCAACAACAAGAATCTTTATTAGGCACTCATGTGTATGATCATATCATCACATAAAATAACGAATGCTCCATGTCAAAGTGGTGTTGTAACCGTATCAAACAACCCACAAAAAATATTATGCCCGGGTTCAGAATGCTTGCCTTCAAGTATATGCAAGTGGGGGTGCACTTTTTGGAAGTTGCTCCCTTCTTCAAAATCCTATTTTAAGAAAATTTGAATTAACTCATAGTTTAAAATCAATACAAAATAGTTGTTTGGAAAATTTTCAAATAAATATGAAAATAAACTAGACCAAATTTGAGAAACAATAGAAAAAGAATCAAGTCAATTGGACTTATATTTAAAAAGTTATAGCCAGTCAAAGTTTAGTCAAAATTCTGTTTTTAATAAAACCAGGAAAAGAAAACGTTTCGGGGGGGCTTACGCTTTCTGCTTAGCGAAGACGTATTCCGTGGAATACGCTTCCACTTAAGCCATGTTTTGGCGGGGCTAGGTCACTGACAGTGGGTCCCTTGGCCCACTGGTCAGGTTTGACTAGTCGCCCACGCCCTCTTTCTTCTCTAGCCGAGCCGAGGCGGGGCTCCGACGATCGCCGTCGACGAACGGCGGCTCCCCGCGGGGTTCTGAGGGCGGGGATGGATCCGCCAGTCCAGGGCGGTCCTCCCGGTGGTCGACAGGCTGGCGGGGACGAAGGGAGTCACCGGCGGCGAGCTCTGCGGCGGAGGTGGCTTTAGAAGGGATTGGGGGTTTGGGCTACGGTGGCTCCCGATCGCGTTTGAGAGGCGGAGTGGCTCCGCGGGATCTAGGGGAAGAGGATGGGAGCACGGGAGGGGTTAGGGGCCTCGGCCTTGGCCGGATTTTGCCGGAGCGTGGCGGCGGCCGAACCTCCCGGAGATGGGGAAGGGAAGGGCCCCTGGCCAACTGGGGAGGAGGGGGGCTTCCTACTGCTCGAACGAGACTGCTCACGAGCTTAGGCATGAACAGGAGGGCTATATATAGCCCGGCGAGGTCGGTTCCTGTGGCCGTGGATAAGAACGCCGGCGAACCGCCGTTCTGTTGCAGTAGGGAGACGTGGAGGCGATGGGCGCTAGCGGACGGGCTCGTGGATGAGCTCGGGCTCTTCCATGAGCGAGCTGGCACGCTGGTGTGGCTCGGGCGGCGCCGTCCAGGGCAGGAGTTGTCGGGGCGGCGGTGGCGGCATGCGGTGGTGGTGCTGTGGGGTGTCAGGGGGTGGCCAGGGTGGCTCTGCGATGAGGGAGAGGTCGGGGTGCGACGGCTGTGCGCGGGAAGGGACCAGAACGGGCGCGGGGAGGCGGCAGTGGGACGCGGCGACTCGGTCGCACGCATGTGCAAAACGCGCGCTCTGGCCGTGCCCAGAGCACGCACGCCAGGTGCTTGATGCAATGCCAGCGTGTGCTAGAGGGCTAGGGAGAGGCTGGTAGCATCCAGGTCAGGGTTAGAGTTAGCTAGGAGTTTAGTGGACAAGGTTGCTGGGTCAGAGGGTCAAGTCCACAATGCAAACCAAAAACCAAGCCAAAACTGGCCATGCACACCAGGTGTTTGACAGAATGCCAAGGGCATCTAGGCAACTCTTGGGGTGGCCAAAAACTCCAGATCAGAGCCTCTTTAGGTGTAGGTGATGGTGGCAAGGTTAGTTTGGCAAGAATAGAAACTTGTTAGTGCAAGTTTTTGAGAAAACCAATTCTTGACAGAAAGTAAAGGGTATCATTGTATGGACCAAACATACTCCAATGGGCCCACTCTCCTGGACTTAAGGGTTTTGTAGGGTGATCTAAAAGCAGGAAAAAGAATCATGGGTAAAAGGGCAAGTCCAAATATGGTTGTAGTACAAATCATCAAGCTGGACTAGAATGAAGATGATCATGATTTACTCAAATTTTTCAAAGAACATAAAAGGGTTTTTGCATAAAGTTGAATCATATGCTACTACTAACATCCCATAATTTTGGTGGAAGCTTTAAAGAAATATTTAAATAGGTTGTAGTGCAATTTTACAAACTGGACCAGATTTGAAAACTTGAGGTAGGGCCCAAAATCTCCAATGACTAAAAGATATTTTTGCATAAAAGTGATTTAGGAACATCACATGACATCCCCAATGTTTTTGTGAAGATTTTAAAAGAGTATTAGAAAGGGTTGCAGTGCAAACTGACTCCAAAACTTATAAAAATCTATTTTAAAAGAAATAAAGCTCAGGAAAAATAATTATATAAATAATTTCACTGATAAAAAGAAATGTTTTCTTGAGAGGGTATACAAGTCCAACAATTCATTTGTAAAGTTTTCACTTGGGGTAAAAACTCCATAATATCAAAGAAAGGAGTGGTTCTGAAATCAAGGAAAATCCAAAAAAATGAAAATTTTATTTCCTAGCAAAATTTTAATAGATAAATCATGGTTAAATTTTTGGGGTGTTACAGTACTGTTGCATGTACCGTGCTAGGTCTCTCTGCCATCGACGCCACCACGACGCCCGACAGCGTCGTCCTCCTGTGCGAGTCCATTCTCCCACAGCAAACTCCGAATCTGCACCGCGCCACGCCGTCAAGATCCATCGCCATCAGTGTGTAGGATGAAGCACCGCTCCACCAAAGAATCCGTCCTTTGGTCCCTCGATCACGTGTGTACCTCCAAGAATGACGCCCCCAAGGGAGGAACGACACCAGAGCGCCGCCGTCATCCGGTCATTCGATCTAGGGTTTCCCCCGGAGGCAGCAAAGAGTGGCCTTGAACTTCTCCATTGCGATGCCTTCAAGAAGGGAACGGCGCAGATAGCGCCGCCACCGCCGGCCTTAGCAGAAGCCGAAGGTAGGTTTTCACCCAGATCAGTTCGAAGGGATCCAACTCTCGTGCCCGAGCCGCCATCACCACCAGCACCACCAGGCAGACCCTGGAGTATCGGCAGATCAACGAACCGCCGGCACCACCGCATCCAAATCACCGGCCACACCGAGCCGCCGCCATCCCCCGCACCATCCGGATCAGAGACGGAGCCGCCGACCGCGCACAGGGACCGCCGCCGCCTCCACACGTCGGAGCGCCGCCGAGAGCCCAGCGCCCACCACCGCTTGCCGAAGCCAACCGCCGCCCGAGCACTGGCGCCACCGTGGAGTTAGATCGGGAGGGGGGGGACGTCGCGCGCCGACCACCCTCGTGGACCCGCCGCACGCCCGATCGCCGGCGCCACCGTGGCGCCATCAGATCGGGAGGAGGAGAAACCCGCGCCTCGCCGCCCCGCGCAGACTACGCCGCCAGTGCCACGAAGCAGGGGAACCCCGCCCAGATCCGCCGAGCCGAGCGCCGCCGCGAGGGCCGGCCGTCCCGCGCCGCCCAGGAACCTCGCGAGGAGGGAGGGAGCCCTGCCGCCGCCGACGCACATGTGAGCTTTGCCCGGTGGCGTCCCCTGGCGACGGCGAGGGAGGGGTAAGGCGAGAAAGGGGAGCGGTGGCGGCGATCTAGGGTTCCGACCGGGCCGCTCGCGGGAGCGGCACGGGGGACGGGGCCAGGTCAAGTATGAAAGCAGATATTGTTAAGCTATGTGATGGATCAAACTGAAAGGCAACTGGAGGCTTATTCAGGACAGTTTACCTTATCTTTGCATAGCACGAAGTTGTGCTTGGTAGCTATTAAGCTTCCTTGCCGACAAATCATGTTCATCAGTAGCTGGAATGTTTACATTATCACCCTGATCAATATGCTCACTTAACTCAGACCATATCTTCTCAATCTGTGATTGAATATCGTAATACTGCATGATCCTTTCTTGTGTCTTGCATTCCAGTTCGGCGAGCACAGGAACGACAGCAACAAGTTGTTCCTTGAGCGACACGTAGCTCTTGTCTTGTTGCACAAGTGCTGAGAAATTAACAAAAGCATCCTAGTAAAAAGATTAACGTAAGGTGGTATTTCCTAGAGATTTAGTACAAGCCGGTAGCTATTTTTGACCCAAAAAAGCAAATAGGTATCGCCAAACCCTATTACCGAAAAGGCTTTCGCTCCGCTTTATATTATATAAAGTAAATCGCTCGAGTCAAACATCCAACATAGTTCAGATAATAAACACACACACAAGGGGGCACGCCCCAATCCGAGTACAAGGTTCAATACTGAGAGCACAGCTTAACAAGCCCCAAATGAAAAAACACAAAAAAGCACCACATGTAGCAAGCTCAATCGGACTCCGGAGGAGGGGGCGGCAGTGCCACGCGGAAGGCCATCGAGCGGAGGTCGGCGAGGAGGGTGTTGATGGCGTCCCGGTCCTGAAAGCGGCTAAGCGGCTGTCAAAGCCCTATTTAGTAGCAATCTACAACTTGAATCATGCATGTTACCAACAACAGCCAGATTCCATCATCTCGTGGGAGCCAAGCAACCACTCAGGAAGTCAATAGACAACCAACCCAATTAGTGAATCATCATGACGATGATTAGTATGCATACCTTGATATACAGCTTGTGCTCCCCTAGAGTTGCCACTAACAATGCAACCTTAGCTTCTTTAAGTGGCCACAGACAGGTGCAGCTGGACCCTGGTCTGATTGGCATCGTCCACCTTCCTGCGGTACACCTCCAAGCATTCTATTTCTATCTCTTGACAAGACCTTGCTCTTCTGACCCTCACTTTCCCCTACCTCTGCCCAGATTCGCTGAGTGACAGAAACAAGAGGGCATGAGTAATCAACGAGGTTTCGTGTTTTACCTACACGTACACCAACAATCTAGACAGATGAGAGAGATAGAGCTCACCTTGTTCTTCAGTCTTCCTCTTGTCTTCTTCATTGGATCTGCACACATCTTATTTAGAAAAAAAATATAAATTGAGAAATCAAAATCAGATTATCAAAGAACCAGGTGGAAATCAAGGGGCAAGAAAAATAGAGGAGAAAGATAGATGTGCAGCCAAGATTGGGGATGGGGCACGACGACCGGAAAGCAACGGTAGGCAGTGAAGGCCGACTCCATTCCACCATCACCTGAACGCTCCTTCCTAACATCTCCCCTTCCCACCCTCCCCTACTCCTCCACACCCACCATGATTCCTGAGCCCGATCCAGAATCATGGTACATCGAGAACGTGAGGAGGTGCCGCTTGCGGGGAAGAGTGAAAGAAGCAGAGAGACGGTTCCTTCTTTCCGCTGTCCAACGCTGCCACACGAGCCGGTGGTGAGGCGGTGGCTGGCCGGCGTCACCCCTCCCTCCTTGATCTCTCATCCTCACCGTCGTCGACCTGCTCCTCCCCTACCACTGAACTCCTGCGCGGGGCAAGGATGGGGGCTCCTAAGGGGACAAGAAGGACTCTGGGCGGGGCGGCTCTGGCGTGATGGAGAGAGCAGGGATGGGGAGGCGGCCGCTGCACGGGGTAGCAAGGGGAGTGGAGAGCGGGGAAGGAAGGACGTGAGGCTCGAGGAGCATGGAGGATTGGTTGATAGGGTTTCATCAGGCTCGATCCACCCATGTCGCCCACTACCATCACGGTCAATCGTTTTTTCACACTGAAAGCTGGGTCCATGGGCAAAGGAGCCCCACCTGTCATTGACTGAAGCACGAGAGCATAACGTGAAGAGAAACGAATGGCTGGATATTTGACAACACTGTAAAAAAGTGCCAGCAAGACAGATCGTTCGATCCAGAATGAGTGTGCGAAGCAGTTGCTCTAGAACGGCGGGTACCATAGCGTTGTTTATATGTTCGATAATTCCTGCATGATGAATGTGAGCTCAACTGACACTCGTGATCATTGCGGCCATCTTAGTTTCCCTGAATTATACTCATCTCCGATTCAGTCTATGTATCTTATACTTACTAGATCATCGAAGGCGCGGATTGCAGCGCCCGTCCATTTTTACAATAGATTGCTAGCCATTTATGACGTGAAAATAAAATTTAGATGAAGTGTGTCTTCAAAGTAGCACATATTGATTTCTTTTTACTAGATAAACCAGGGAATACATAATATATTGAAAGTAGTAATCTAATCGGTTTACAAAAAAATAGAAGAATTTAATTGGTATTATTACTATAAGAAAAGGGACACATGCATGATGCACTCTGCAAACGTTTATCTTTTTCATTTTATTTCTACCAAATCATTAGTAGATAAGAAGCAAAATTTACCCTTTATGTGTGTCCAAATGTTGCATAATAGCAGAATGATGGCAACAACTATAGTTACACAGGAAATAATACACAGGAGGAAGAAGAAGAATAGCAGGAAAGCTCCGCATGAATAGCAGGGTTCCTCTGCAGTAAATCAAACCCCCAACCATAGCACTCCATTGTATAACCAGCACCGACGCCATCCTTATCAAAAGAGCAAAATGATACATGAATAAATTAACACAGCAAGGTAGAAGAATATTAGATAAAATATGCCACCTTTATAACTCAAATCTAAGTGCCTTCTTGTTCCCAGATAACCCAAATTATATAGATAATATACATGGGGAAGTGATTAATGGCTTTCCTTTAAAAAAGTTGATAATGTCCAGCATGGCAATGAGGGAGCTTTGGCAGCCAAGAAAGGTTTTAGTATCCTGCAATCAGCTCCTCTCTCTCACCTTCTGTATGTGCAGAAACAGTAAGTGCAGAAGACCATAGAGTGACAGAGGCCTGGTACTCCTCTCGGTTGGCAGACAACTTTCTGTATCGCAACTTTCTGGTACTCCTCATTGGTCTGCATGCCTTGGCCGGTGTCTACAGGGGTCCAGTAGAGCTTGAGATGGATTTCACAACGGTATGTTCAAAGATTGTAACTCCCCTCTTGAGTAATTCTTTACTCTTGCTTCTCAAAACAGGAAACAAAGAAATAGTAAGTGCAATTTTTATTAAATAAGGCAGGCATATTGAGTCGTCTATCCATATTTTGAGACTATATATATCCTGCTATACAAACCTTACATCCTAACTTTGTAAACTTACTTACGAATAGCAGGAAACAAGATATGATGAATAAATTTTGCTAATAACCACACTTAAATAGTTAAACTGGTTACACAACAGCAAGCATCTATACACAAGAAGGAAAGCTTCTATATCCTCCAATGGCTAATGTAACAAAACTGGTAGAAAGATGACTTATAGTCATAGTTCTTGGAATCAAAGTGGGACCGTCTGGTCCATCCATGCCATGGCTCGTGTGGTGCCTCAATGCGGTTGGATATTCAATCTAAAACGGACGAATTATTACACAAGGATCTAACTGAAACTCAGCAACAATGACATGGCTTTACGAAGTTCGACAAGCCAGTGGTATGGCCTTCATACATTTTTTTCATCCATTCATGTAAATAAAGAACTGTTGGAAAAGGTAACATCAATATATAATCAATGATGGCATTGCCACACCCATGTATTAAAAAAACATAAGAGTATTTCAAAATTATTTACATCCAAGTATTTTAAATTTATTTCCAACAATTCAAGCTATTGCTCTAAGTATTGCGAGGATTTACAAAATAAATCAAAGTTTTCAAAGCTACATACACATCAATCGTACCAGCAGAAGAAACACATCATGCATGTACATGCTTATTAGTTCTGAGAACCATCATAGGAAATATGAAATAGTAACATGCGGGAATATCATCAAGTAGAACTACTAATTAAAACCAGTATGCTAAAAATCTGTGTAAAAGCCCAGATAACATAGTAGCATCCAGGTCACCGTCATATGTTCGTATCATGGATGTAAATGGAGTTTACTCCTAACAGTCGCCTCCTAAATCTGCCACCGCCGCCAGCCGCATCCAGGTCATCGTCATTGGCTAGCCTCGCATCAACCTCCCCTTCAGCCTCCATTTCTTGAACAGGCCGCCGCCACCAGCTACCACCTCTCCCCTGTACATGCGCTTGGGCGCGGTCCTGCACCGGATTCCACGGCGGAGGATTGCCCCGCGAGGTGGGCAAGGGATGCAGAGGCATAGGAGGCGACTGTTAGGCTGGTCATAGTGGGGAGTAACTTATACTAGTATCATGCATATGCCACTAGTCTAAGTTACTACCTTCATAGTGCAAAGTATCATAGTAGCAGTGTCATAGATTGTTGCATTTATTACCTTATAGACTCATTTTGCCTCGGGAAGCGCTATGTTACAGTAACATATTATGTTACTCCAAACACCTCTCCTCATTAAATACTTGCCACATAACCAAAATTGTCTTGTGGTGTGTTAAGTTACTACCTAAGTTACTCCCACTATGACTAGCCTAGGCTAGTCATAGTGGGAGTAACTTAGCAAGTAACATAACGCACTTCGAGAAATTTTTGCTTATGTGACATGTAGTTAATGAGAAGTGGTAACATAATATGTTACTGTAACATAGCGTTTTCCAAGACAAGATGAGTCTACAAGCTAATTAATGAAGTCTTCTATGACACTACTACTATGTTACTTTGCACTATGAAGGTAATAATTTAGACTAGTGTCATATGTATGACACTAGTATAAGTTACTCCCCACTATGACCAGCCTTAGGAGTAAACCACGCCTACACTAGTAGAAGAAGGGTCAAATGTGAAGCACATTAGTGCCGGTTTAAATTTGAGCCGGCACTAATGTGACCATTAGTGCCGGTTCCAACGGCTAGGCCAGCGGGCATCATTAGTACCGGTTCGTGGGCCACCTTTAGTACCGGTTCATGCCACGAACCGGTACTAATGAGGCTGTGTCAGGCTATGGTCAAGCTGGGGCCCCCACGAAGACCTTTAGTACCGGTTCATGCCATGAACCGGTACTAGAGTTTCTTAGTAAGCTGATTTTTAGTCCCACCTCGCCAAGACAGAGGTAGTATGAGTGGTTTATAAGTCATGAGTGCACAGACAATGACGAAGAGGCGCAATGCTCACCTGCATGTTAATTAGCTTCAAGCCTTTCGGAATAGCATAGATTGCACTGAGCTATGTGCAGTGCAGTCTACACTATTCCGAAAGGTTTGAAGCAAATTAACCAGCATTGCACCTCTTTTTTATTTTTAATAACTTATTTGAACTCCGAAATTTTTTGTATTTAGTAGGCAGCATTCAAAGCGACGTCATCAATTTCCAACATGTTCTGACATCATTTGTTGTTTTTCGATCATTTACCTAATTGTTTAGAGAGCTAAATTATCGTGAAATTGAAAATCACTACAAAATGAATCTCGAAAATGTTGAAACTTGGCATGGTATCATCATTTCACCCGCATAGCATGCGCGAAAGAGTAGAGAGGGTCACGGCAAAAACTGGACGCACTTCGTGTACAAACTGGACAAACTCTTTCGGAGTATCAGGGTTTCGGACGAGAACTCATCTGTTACACGGCCACTTCAATGTTTTTTAAACTTATTTGAACTCCGGACTTCTTTTGTGTTCAGTATGCAGCATTCAAAGCGACGTCATCAATTTCCAACATGTTCTAACATCATTTATTGTTTTTCGGTCATTTACCTAATTGTTTAGAGAGCTAAATGACCGTGAAATTGAAAATCACTACAAAATGAATCCTAAAAATGTTGAAACTTGGCATGGTATCATCATTTCACCCGCATAGCATGTGCGAAAGAGTAGAGAGAGTCACGGCAAAAACTGGACGCACTTCGTGTACAAACTGGACAAACTCTTTCGAAGTATCAGGGTTTCGGACGAGAACTCATCTGTTACACGGCCACTTCAATGTTTTTTAAACTTATCCGGACTTCTTTTGTGTTCAATATGCAGCATTCAAAGCGACGTCATCAATATCCAACATGTTCTGACATCATTTGTTGTTTTCGGTCATTTACCTAATTGTTTAGAGAGCTAAATGACCGTGAAATTGAAAATCACTACAAAATGAATCCTGAAATTGTTGAAACTTGGCATGGTATCATCATTTCACCCGCATAGCATGCGCGAAAGAGTAGAGAGGGTCACGGCTAAAACTGGACGCACTTCGTGTACAAACTGGACAAACTCTTTCGGAGTATCACGGTTTCGAACGAGAAATCATCTGTTACACGGCCACTTCAATGTTTCTTAAACTTATTTGAACTCCGGATTTCTTTTGTGTTCAGTATGCAGCATTCAAAGCGACGTCATCAATTTCCAACATGTTCTGACATCATTTGTTATTTTTCGGTCATTTACCTAATTGTCTAAATGACCGTGAAATTGAAAATCACTACAAAATGAATCCTGAAAATGTTGAAACTTGGCATGGTATCATCATTTCACCTGCATAGCATGCGTGAAATAGTAGAGAGGGTCACGGCAAAAACTGGATGCACTTCGTATACAAACTGGACAAACTCTTTCGGAGTATCAGGGTTTCGGACGAGAACTCATCTGTTACACGGCCACTTCAATGTTTTTTAAACTTATTTGAACTCCGGACTTCTTTTGTGTTCAGTATGCAGCATTCAAAGTGACGTCATCAATTTCCAACATGTTCTGACATCATTTGTTGTTTTTCGGTCATTTACCTAATTGTTTAGGGAGCTAAATGACCGTGAAATTGAAAATCACTACAAAATGAATTCTGAAAATGTTAAAACTTGGCATGGTATCATCATTTCACCCGCATAGCATGTGCGAAAGAGTAGAGATGGTCACGGCAAAAACTGGACGCACTTCGTGTACAAACTGGAAATAGAAGAAAAGAAATAGAAGAAAAGAAATAATGCATAAAAGAAAAAACTATACAAAAAAATTACTCAAAAATAAATAGAAGAAAATAAATAATGCAGAAAAGAAAAAAACTATATAAAAAACTACTCAAAAATAAATAGAAGAAAATAAATAATGCAGAAAAGAAAAAACTATATAAAAAATTTGTCGACGCGCTGCCCAGTGGGCCTGCCAGACCTAGGGTGTGCAAATGCAGGCCTAGAAGGGCCAGCAGACTTACAGGGCAGCGCGCCCTAGTTAATTAGGCCCAGAAGCCTGCTATATAGAGAAGCTCAAAGGAGTAGCCGCGGCTGGGTTTATAAACCAGTGCGGCTGCCCTTCGCTCGGCGAGGTGGGACTAAACATTGTGCACCGCCGGTGGCAGCGCATAACCTTTAGTACCGGTTGGTGGCTCCAACCGGTACTAAAGGGGGATCTTTAGTACCGGTTCGTGGCACGAACCGGTACTAAAGGGGCCGTTTCCCGCCCCTTGGCCTGGCGAAAATTGGCCTTTAGTACCGGTTGGTGGCTCCAACCGGTACTAAAGACCCCTCCTATATATATGGCACCTACGAAAAAATCGGTTTCATCGACCAACAGTACTTCTTCTCGATCCAACTTCTTCGTCGCGTCCGTCGCCCATCGCGCACCGCCCCCGCCGCCCGTTGTCGCCGTCACGCCGTCGCCCACGCCACCCGTCGTCGCCGTCACCGCCGTCGCCCCCGCCACCCGTCGTCGCCGTCACCGCCGTCGCCCCCGTCGCCGCCGCCTCTCGCCCGCCGCGCCCGTCCCCGTCGTCGCCCGCCGCCGCCCGTACGCCGCCGCCCCCCGTTCGTACACACACACACAGACACACACACACAGACAGACACACACACACACACGCACACACACACGCACACCACACACACACACATTGTTTTTACTTATTTTTTATTTTCTGTTGTTTAGATTAATGTTAGATAAATTACGTAGATAATAATGTTAGAATGTTAATGTTAGATGAATTATATGAAAAAGATGTTAAATATTAATGTCAAATATATTTTACATGAACTTAGAACAAGTTGACCTAGTTGAATTAGTATAGCTAGATATTAATTAGGTATATATATGAGATTTGAACTTAGTTGAATTAATATAACTAGTTTATTTTTAGTATGAAAATTAATATAACAAGTTTATTTTTAGTAAGAAAATTAGGTATATGAGATTTGATGATCTAATCAAAATATTACTATATAGAACTACCTACTTTATTTTAGTAAGAAATTAATAGAACTAGTTTATTTTTAGTAAATGCTTAGTTGAATTAATAGAACTAGTTTATTTAAGTTGAATTAATAGAACTAGTAAGTGTTTAATGTTTCACCTATATATGAACATATGTTAAATATTAATGTCAAATGTTAGATGAATTAGATATAAATTATATGTTAGATATATACACTAGGAGTCTTACAACTTGCGCGCGGCGGTCAGTTTGGTGCACAAATTTGTAAAATACGTGTTTCTGGTCCACGAACTTGCATGAAGGTGCAAATACGGTCACATTATACGTATGCGAACATATCTACTCCCTAGTTGGCAGGCCAGCGTGGCAAGGGCCCGCTGTCAGCCACTGCAATAGTTCTTGCATGGTAAATTTGCAGAAAAGCCCATGCCTTTTTTGTTCAATACATTGGGCCACTCAAGTAAAATAAATAAAACAAGGGCTGAGGATGGGTTTCAAATGGATGACCTGCAGCTAAACATATCCTGTGTACAACCAGCAGACCGACAACAATACACGTTCATATCGCACGACTATAGTATATTTTATCAACAGGGACCAAAAATTTAAAGAAGAAATCAAACCCGAAAAAAAGGATCCCACAATTCAAACCTGTGAAATTGTGGTCGCCCATGACTAAGCTAACCACCGGGCTACAATGGCACAGGATGTTATAATTATATAAACACTGTTTATGTTGTTATGTCTTTTGTTCAATGTAAGAAATACAAAAAAAACTTATATTCTAGTGTTGTGACCTTCCAAAAATGTCCATGTGTTACAAAAAAAGGTACGTTAAATATTAGATAATATTTCAACATTGTAAAATATATATTTGTATAATTACAAATATACATTGCATTTAGAAATGTTCATGCATTTAAGAAAATGTTCATGACATTTAAAAATTAATACAATGTAAAAAAATGTTCGCATAGTTTAAAAATATTTTCTGTCATCCAAAAATGTTTAACATGTATTTGAAATAGGTTAAAACTTGTATTTGAAAAAATGTAAATTATATGTTTAAAAATATTAAACAAATATATAAATGTATTTAGAATTTAGATGTATACCTGAAAGTATGAAAAAAATTGACATCAAAACATATAATTGAAAAAATGTTAATAATGTATTTGGAAAGTGTATAAAAATATTTCTGTTGTATATAAAAATGTAAAATATGTATGTAAAAGTATATATCAAAATATATATTTGAAAAAAATATTAATTACGTATTTGAAAATGCTTAAACATATATAAAGAATAATGTTTAGTATGGTACCATGCATTTGTTTTTTGCGGGAGCAGTACGTATGAGCCTGTATGTAGTTATAATATTTGAATATTATCCAACTCAAAAAATGTTTAAATATTATTTAAAGTGCCGTGTACCTTTTTTTATAACGCATGAACATTTTTGTGAGGTCACAAACACTAGAATATAAGTAGTATTTCTTACGTCGAACAAAAGAGATGACAAGATATAAAATGTTTAGCTCTTTGGAACATTATTTTTTTTGAGTAGCGTCCAGGACTCCAGGAGGTCACAGGTTCAAACTGTAATTCTTTAATTTTTCCAGTCTGTGTTTATAGGATGTAAATGGTAGTTCTACTGTTCAATCATGAAAGGTTATCTGGTCTAGTGGCTGTTCACGCGAGACTATTAGCGGCATGTCATGTGTACGAAACCCAACACCTTTTCCCTTAAGTATTTTTCCTTTACGTGAAGGTTTTCTGCAGATCTACCATAGGAGAATTGTTATAGTGGCTGACACCGGGCCCTAGCGATGTTGGCGTACCATGCAGGTTATAGATACGTTCACGTACGTAAAATGTGATCGTATTTGCACGTTCATGCAAGTTAGCGGATCAAAAACACGTATTTTGCAAGTTTGTGCACCAAATTGACCGCCACGCGTAAGTTCTAAGACTTCTAGTGTATTTACCTCTATATTTAATTTAGTTATATGAAGATTTCATTATCTAATTAACATTTTATTATATAGAACTAGCTACCTTATTTTTAGTAAGAAAATTAATAGAACTAGTTTAGTTGAATTAATTAGTTGAAACTAGTTAGTTCAATTAGTTCAATTAATTAGGTATATTTTTCATAAGTGCTTAGTTGAATTAGTTCAATTAATTAGTTGAACTAGTTGAATTAACAGAATTAGTTGAATTAATAGAACTAATAAGTGTTTAATGTTTCACCTATGAACATAGGAATGTCGTCTGACGACGAACACGATTTCATTATGTGCGAATACTGCGAAGACCAGCGCGGCCTGTGCTGCAGAAATTTTCTAGTTGATGATAGACGCTTCAGTATCAAACTGGATGAGAACTTCGAAGTGGATACAGTAAGTCACAACGACAAATCTTTTTTCGTAATTAAGCATGACTTATGCTTCATTTGCTTCAACTTTTAATTTTAATTTTTCACTATTCTAATAGCGTATCCCCTGCCATGCAAGAATTTTTGTCTTGAATAAGATAGGTTTCAGTCCTAACGAAACTATGGAGGTAAAAAGAGTTTACTTGAAGACCGAGCATGGTTATACCTTCAACGTCAAATTATACAATGCAGACACATACACCTATTTTGAATGCAAAACTTAGCAAGCACTATGCAAGGCTTATGCATTTGAGCCTGATATGGTTATCACCTTTGATATTCGTCCGGAAGATGATATTGAAGGTAATAGAGACATCTGGGTCGATGTGCAGACGCCTTCAGTTCTACCATTATGTGAGTTTCTCAACCATATTTATGTCTTCGATATGAGATTATTTGAACCAGTTGAATAATTAATAGATCTCAATTTATATTGACAGCTTACTTCCAATCAAGCAAACATGTCCGGCGCTTGGTAGACAGGACCGTCCACTGTCCCGGGGCTGAACTAAACTGCGAGGAGACAAGTCATTATGTTTCATGGCTTGAGGATCTTGATGCTGTCAAGACAAATTTCTTTCCTGCACTTAGAAATGTTAGTACTCAAAACGTGCGACCAATAGTGTTCGTACTGAACTACGGTCACATATATTTAGGAAAGATGGTAAGATTTCTACTATTTCTCCTCAGTGCATCTTTTGCATACATTATTTTTTTAAGCTAAACTTCATTGCTAAGTATGTTACTATATGATGTTCTTCAACAAGGACTCCCGATGAATGTTGTGCCTGATTGGATCGAGACTAAAGGTACCATGAATATTGTTAGATTACGGCCAAGATATCCTACAATGCACTTTAGTGCATTCAGGATTTCTAATAGGGAGGAATGCTTAATAGTAAAACACTGGAGCAAAATTGTGAACGATCACAGAGAAGTACTAGGGGGCAGCAATCAGAAGCGCAACCCACGATTAGGAGACAGGTTCATCTGCATGCTCCAATATGATGAATCAGCAAAGCTATACATGTTCTATGCTATTTTACCTGAGAGAGAGCAGCAGGAGTGATTAATTAGCTAGTTCATGCTCTTAGTACTTGTCCTCTCATGTCCATGTTCTTCGTCCTGAACTTAATCTTAAAGACTGATTTGCTTTTGTGGTGTTATGAACGCTTATAATATCATTACCGTTTTGAACTCGATGATATCTTTGCTATGAAAACCGTTGGTGATGATATATATGATGCAAGAGTTTTTATATTAATTAATATGATGATGATGATGATGATGAGTTATTATATCATTTATGAAAGAAATTGCATATTAGTTTCAACTGGATGGATTCTAGCTAAGTGATCAAGTATATGCCATATTCATATTACCTCGATCACTTAAGTGGGTGATTAAGTATATATAATATGGATATGACATATACTTGATGACTTAGCTAGGATCCACGCATCCAGTCAAACTAATCATCTAATGATTTAACAACTCATTATAATGTAAAACAATCACTAAATTAAATTGAAAACACAAAATTAAAGTAAAAATAAAAATAAAACCAAAACACACCCAAACATTTAGTACCGGTTGGTGTTACCAACCGGTACTAATGTCGTACGCGCCCACGAAGCTGGCTCGTGCCACGTGGTTGCCCTTTAGCACCGGGTCGTGCTGAACCAGTACTAAAGGGGGGTGCCTTTAGTGCCTACAATTTAGTGCCGGTTACCGAACCGGCACTAAAGGGCCTTACGAACCGGTGCTATTGCCCGGTTCTGCACTAGTGCTAGGTGTGCGTGTGTGCGTCTATGTCACGTCGGGTGAGTTAGTTTGCGCACGTTGGTGCATGCGTGGGCCATATTCAGTTAGTTAGCTGGATGAGGTTTGTTAGCTAGCATTACGCACGGAGAGTTGTGAGTGGGCTCAGTCATTAGAGGATAAGCATCACGATGCAGTAGTAGCCGGGAGTTCAGGCAGTTAGTGCGTGTGGAGTTGTGGCCGGGTTGTGTGTGCGTATAGGGTATAGAACCCCTCTCCTCTGTAATGATCGTTGCGTCGGTTTGTTGCCGAGTCGTTCATGCGCCGGAATATGCCGTACGTATGTGCGGCAATGGTGTTTGTGCGCTGGAAAACCCCCATCGTATCCTGTGTCTCCTCCCTTCGTGCGAGAGAGAGAGAGAGAGAGCTGGGCACCGGCGCAAAGAGCAAGCTAGGGCTCGGCGCCAACAGTGACATCCACATGCAGTGATGCGCGGAGGAAGGAGATGCCGTCGTGGGCGACTCAAGTAACAGACAATCACGAACTCAACTCGTGCTTTTTTTTCCTCCGGGTCCGCTTCTGTCTCGGGGTTCTGTTTGCCTCGTCATTTGATAGCTATGCGGCGACCTTCGGGGCATGGTTGCTTCGACCACTCTCTGTTACGATGGCGTAACTGGATGGATTACTAATTGTAGCGCACAAATCCCATTTTATTAGCATATTTAGCGCATAACTAGACATCAATGTCCCTTTTTCATTAGGGTTTATTCTCTTTGATTTTTTTAGCGCTCACGTGCCCACAATTTTTCATTCTAGCCAAACCAACATATTCTCGTTTATTGGCCCAAGAAAAAAAGATTGCTCCCACGGACGACCCAGTATGGGAGTGCGCCTGAGGCCCACTGCGACGGAGCAATTTTTTTCTTTGACCAACTGCGTGGGGGCTACCATATGACGCTGGGTGCATAAAATAGCGTGTGGGGCGCACATCAGTTCGTGTACGGACCAACACACTGGTAGGCTCCAAGACGACCTGTGTTTGTAAGGCGCAAAAAAATCCAAAAAATAATGAGTTGAAGGATCGAAATCATGCCCTCAAAGACGCGGCTATGTGTTGCTAGCCACTTGAAGAAACGAGTTCTACCAACCAATGGCCAGCTCAAACCTTTAAGATCATACTCCAACATCAGATTCGGACCATTTTTTTTTACTTTTTAAACAATATATAAAATGCCGAACATTCTTGGAAATATGAATAATTTTGAAAAATTTGAAACATTTGAAATTCACAATTTCATTTGAAAACATGAACCTTTTATAATAACATGATTTTTTTGAATTTGTGATTTTTTAAAAGGAAAAATATTTTGAAAATTCATAACAATTTTTTAAAATGTGTTTCTTCAACTCGGACATTATTCTGAATTTGCGAACATTTCACTAAAACAAAAATATTTTTCATATTTCGAACATTTTTTAAATGTATTTTTTTTGGAAAATCTCAAACAACTGTGGAAAACACAAAGAAAAATGGAATATATTTTTTAGAATCTGAAACAATTTTGAAATGAGAACAAAGATTTAATGTTCTGAACATTCTTCAAAACGGAATATATTTCAAAATTCCAAATATTTCTAAAACATTCGATTTTTCCTGATATTATGAACCTTTTTGAAAATTTTGAATTAACGAAAAAAGGGAGAAAGAAAAACAAACTTTAAAGGAAAAAAGACAAAAGAAACAGGAAAGAAAAATAGAAAGAAATGGAAAAGGAAAAATAGAAACATTACAAAGAACAAAAGAAGGAAAACGGTTCAGCCAAGCTTGGGCGCCCTGTTCGAATTGGCAACTATTTTGGATTGAGAACAAAGATTTAATGTTCTGAACATTTTTTAAAACGAAATATATCCTAAAATTCTGAACATTTTTTAGAAAAATCGATATTTTATCATATTATGAACTTTTCTGAAAATTTAAATTGATGAAAAAATGAGAAAGAAAAATAAACTTGAAAGGAAAAAATACAGAAGAAACAGGAAAGAAAAATAGAAACATAACAGAAAAATGGTTCAACCCAGCTTGGGCGCCTTGTGCGAATTTGTGATTATTTGACGATCATTGCGATAAATAGGGTTTTCCCTACTGCGTGGGCACGAAAATAACTGGGATGGTTTTGCTGGGCCACACTGCAGGTGGGCCGTGTACAAAATTTCGGCGTTTTTGTTTTTCTAATAGACGAACGGACAAAAAATTAGTATCATCTCGAATATAATCTTTTCGATGGTGAATGGATGAGAAAAATCAGAGAAACACAACTTGCTTTATTATATAATAAATAAAAATATATAAATATAGATATAGATATAGATGTAGATATAAGTGTGTTCGCTCGTTAGTAATTTTATAAAGCTAGTCCAGGAAAGTGTTCCTCAAATAAACTAGTGTGCTGCTGATCGATGACCTCATTCATGTACGCAATATATATTTCACGCTAGTCTATCTATCTCTATATATGCATGTGCGACTAGAATATTGTGTAAGCCTGAGTTGAGGGCTCATATGACTGGAGATGCAACAAAGAACTGTATCTACGTACTCCAAAATAGGACAAGTCTGAGTCTCACATGTCCCGGAAAAACATAATTGGTCTCAGATGGTATGCACGTACACATGCGCGTTCCCATCCTGTCCAGCGAGCCGAGAACGACGGCCATCGGAGCTTTTTCTTCTTCAAGAACATGCAAGAGTGTTGCATGTCTTTTCCATTTAAATAAGGAGTCAAGAAATAATAGAACAAGCCACGGCCTCACAGGCGAGAAGCGCGGCAACCCACACTGGAAAGCGAGATCTAATGTGTTTGAAAGACATGCCCACGTTCGACTGGCCAAATGAACGGAAGCGTGGCGGCGATGATAGTGTTGAGGTCCTTGCGGCGCGCGCCGGAGACTGGAGAGGAGATCATAGGCCACCATTCATGCAGCGCTTGCGCGCCAGACGGGGTGAAACGGTGCAGGCGCAGCAGCAACAGGGTGTGGTATCAAACCTCACGGGAGAACGAGCACCCGAGGAGCATGCAGCAGTATCATCACCAAATAAATCTCAACTTTTGTGTGTGTGTTTTCTATCAATGAACTGCGATGACCACGCCCTTCCTCTATCAATGAAAACACAGTTCTTCTGTGGATTTTCTATCCTGCTTTCCTGTGTATGTGTTTTCAGTTTGGTACCTGAACTTAAATCCTAAGATTGAATATATAATATATGGTACAAGGAAAGAAACACGTACAACCTCAACTTAGCTCCCTAAATCAGTTACTTATCTAGCTAATCGTACCGGCTGAAGTAACTTTGGAACATCTATATAAAACTACATGTAATATGTAAACATCTCAACACAGTCAGACAGAAAATGAGTGGAATCAGTAATACCTATCTTTCCTTACCTTGTGACCTCACTAGCCTAATTGTTCAGAAATGGTGTTTCTTCCAAACATGATCAATAGAAAATGGATCATACTATTACAGAATAAATAGTTCTAATACCGGAACTTAACTTTCGGTGGAACATATTGCAATGGCATCAATGCGTTACAATGATGATTGGTTAGGTAGATGGAGGTAGAGGTCTGCTAGGAGATGTGTGTGATGGTACCTGCTGAGGGAGGTCATTGAAGTGGACGTCCATGGCGGCCTCCTTCCGAGCGTCGACAAATGACCTCATCCGGTGGTGTCACACCGGCATGTGCAGATTCCCGACAGCCCGCTTTGTGCTCTTAGGGTGGTGGCTGTTGGGTTGGTCCTGTTGGGGAACATAGTAATTTCAAAAAAATTCCTACACACACGCAAGATCATGGTGATGCATAGCAACGAGAGAGGAGAGTGTTGTCCACGTGCCCTCGTAGACCGTAAGCGGAAGCGTTATGAGAACGCGGTTGATATATTCGAACGTCTTCACGATCCGACCGATCCAAGTACCGAACGCCACGACACCTCCGAGTTCAGCACACGTTCAGCTCGATGACGTCCCACGAACTCCGATCCACCAGAGCTTCACGGGAGAGTTCCGTCAGCATGACGGCGTGTTGACGATGATGATGTTGCTACCGATGCAAGGCTTCGCCTAAGTACCGCTACGATATGATCGAGGTGGATTATGGTGGAGGGGGGCACTGCACACGGCTAAGGGATCAATGATCAACTTGTGTGTTCTAGGGTGTCCCCATGCCCCCGTATATAAAGGAGCAAGGGGGGAGGCCGGTCGACCCTGTAGGGCGCTCCAGGAGGAGGAGTCCTCCTCCTAGTAGGAGTAGGACTCCCCTTTCCTACTCCTACTAGGAGGAGGAAAGGAAGGGGGAAGGGGAGAAGGAAGGAGAGGGAGGAAAGGAGGAAAGGGGGGCCGGCCCCTAGTCCAATTCGGTTTGGGCTAGGGGGGGCGCGCGCCCTGCCTCCTCTCTTCCACCACTTGGCCCATGAGGCCCAATACTTCTTCCCCGTATTCCCGTAACACCCCGGTACTCCAAAAAATACCCGAATCACTTGAAACCTTTCCGATGTCCAAATATAGTCATCCAATATATCGATCCATATGTCTCGACCATGTCGAGACGCCTTGTCATGTCCCTGATCTCATCCGGGACTCCGAACTACCTTCGATACATCAAATCACATAAACTCATAATACTGATCGTCACCGACCGTTAAGCGTGCGGACCCTACGGGTTCGAGAACTATGTAGACATGACCGAGACCGTCTCCGGTCAATAACCAATAGCGGAACCTGGATGTTCATATTGGCTCCTACATATTCTATGAAGATCTTTATCGGCCAAACCGCATAACAACATACGTTGTTCCCTTTGTCATCGGTATGTTACTTGCCCGAGATTCGATCGTCGGTATCTCAATACCTAGTTTAATCTCGTTACCGGCAAGTCTCTTTACTCGTTTCCGTAATGCATCATCCCGCAACTAACTTATTAGTTGCATTGCTTGCAAGGCTTATAGTGATGTGCATTACCGAGAGGGCCCAGAGATACCTCTCCGACAATCGGAGTGACAAATCCTAATCTCGATCTATGCCAACTCAACAAGTACCATCGGAGACACCTGTAGAGTACCTTTATAGTCACCCAGTTACATTGTGACGTTTGGTAGCACACAAAGTGTTCCTTCGGTAATCGGGAGTTGCATAATCTCATAGTCATAGGAACATGTATAAGTCATGAAGAAAGCAATAGCAGTAAACTAAAACGATTAAGTGCTAAGCTAACAGAATGGGTCAAGTCAATCACATCATTCTCCTAATGATGTGATCCCGTTTATCAAATGACAACTCATGTCTATGGTTAGGAAACATAACCATCTTTGATCAACGAGCTAGTCAAGTAGAGGCATACTAGTGACACTCTGTTTGTCTATGTATTCACACATGTATTATGTTTCCGGTTAATACAATTCTAGCATGAATAATAAACATTTATCATGAAATAAGGAAATAAATAATAACTTTATTATTGCCTCTAGGGCATATTTCCTTCAGTCTCCCACTTGCACTAGAGTCAATAATCTAGATTACACAGTAATGATTCTAACACCCATGGAGCCTTGGTGCTGATCATGTTTTGCTCGTGAGAGAGGCTTAGTCAACGGGTCTGCAACATTCAGATCCGTATGTATCTTGCAAATCTCTATGTCTCCCACCTGGACTTGATCGCAGATGGAATTGAAGCGTCTCTTGATGTGTTTGGTTCTCTTGTGAAATCTGGATTCCTTTGCCAAGGCAATTGCACCAGTATTGTCACAAAAGATTTTCATTGGACCCGATGCACTAGGTATGACACCTAGATCGGATATGAACTCTTTCATCCAGACTCCTTCATTTGCTGCTTCCGAAGCAGCTATGTACTCCGCTTCACACGTAGATCCCGCCATGACGCTTTTTTAGAACTGCTCCAACTGACAGCTCCATCGTTCAATATAAACACGTATCCGGTTTGCGATTTAGAATCGTCCGGATCAGTGTCAAAGCTTGCATCGACGTAACCATTTACGACGAGCTCCTTGTCACCTCCATAAACGAGAAACATATCCTTAGTCCTTTTCAGGTATTTCAGGATGTTCTTGACCGCTGTCCAGTGATCCACTCCTGGATTACATTGGTACCTTCCTACTAAACTAATAGCAAGGCAAACATCAGGTCTGGTATACAGCATTGCATACATGATAGAGCCTATGGCTGAAGCATAGGGAACACTTCTCATTTTCTCTCTATCTTCTGCAGTGGTCGGGCATTGAGTCTTACTCAACTTCACACCTTGTAACACAGGCAAGAACCCTTTCTTAGCTTGATCCAGTTTGAACTTCTTCAAAACTTTATCAAGGTATGTGCTTTGTGGAAGTCCAATTAAGCGTCTTGATCTATCTCTATAGATCTTGATGCCTAATATATAAGCAGCTTCACCGAGGTCTTTCATTGAAAAACTCTTATTCAAGTATCCTTTTATGCTATCCAGAAATTCTATATCATTTCCAATCAACAATATGTCATCCACATATAATATTAGAAATGTTAGAGAGCTCCCACTCACTTTCTTGTAAATACAGGCTTCTCCAAAAGTCTGTATAAAACCATATGCTTTGATCACACTATCAAAACGTTTATTCCAACTCCGAGAGGCTTGCACCAGTCCATAAATGGATCGCTGGAGCTTGCACACTTTGTTAGCACCCTTTGGATCGATAAAACCTTCAGGTTGCATCATATACAACTCTTCTTCCAGAAATCCATTCAGGAATGCAGTCTTTACATCCATTTGCCAAATTTCATAATCATAAAATGTGGCAATTGCTAACATGATTCGAACGGACTTAAGCATCGCTATGGGTGAGAAGGTCTCATCATAGTCAACTCCTTGCACTTGTCGAAAACCTTTCGCAACAAGTCGAGCTTTGTAGAAAGTAACGTTACCGTCAGCGTCAGTCTTCTTCTTGAAGATCCATTTATTCTCGATGGCTTGCCGATCATCGGGCAAGTTAACCAAAGTCCACACTTTGTTCTCATACATGGATCCCATCTCAGATTTCATGGCCTCAAGCCAATTTTGTGGAATCTGGGCTCATCATCGCTTCCTCATAGTTCGTAGGTTCGTCATGGTCAAGTAACATGACCTCCAGAATAGGATTACCGTACCACTCTAGTGCGGATCTTACTCTGGTTGACCTACGAGATTCGGTAGTAACTTGATCTGAAGTTTCATGATCATCATCATTGGCTTCCTCACTAATTTGTATAGGTGTCACAGGAACCGGTTTCTGTGATGTATTACTTTCCAATAAGGGAGCATGTACAGTTACCTCATCAAGTTCTACTTTCCTCCCACTCACTTCTTTCGAAAGAAACTCCCTCTCTAGAAAGGATCCATTCTTAGCAACAAATGTCTTGCCTTCGGATCTGTGATAGAAGGTGTACCCAACAGTCTCGTTTGGGTATCCTATGAAGACACATTTCTCCGATTTGGGTTCGAGCTTATCAGGTTGAAGTTTTTTCACATAAGCATCACAGCCCCAAACTTTGAGAAACGACAACTTTGGTTTCTTGCCAAACCATAGTTCATAAGGCGTCGTCTCAACGGATTTAGATGGTGCCCTATTTAACGTGAATGCATCTGTCTCTAAAGCGTAACCCCAAAACGATAGCAGTAAATCAGTAAGAGACATCATAGGTCGCACCATATCTAGTAAACTACAATTACGATGTTCGGACACACCATTACGCTGTGGTGTTCCCGGTGGCGTGAGTTGCGAAACTATTCCGCATTGTTTCAAATGAATACCAAACTCGTAACTCGAATATTCTCCTCCAAGATCAGATCGCAAAATCTTTATTTTCTTGTTACGATGATTTTCCACTTCACTCTGAAATTCTTTGAACCTTTCAAATGTTTCAGACTTATGTTTTATCAAGTAGATATACCCACATATACTCAAATCATCTGTGAAGGTGAGAAAATAACGATACCCGCCGCGAGCCTTAATATTCATCAGACCACATACATCAGTATGTATGATTTTCAACAAATCTTTTGCTCGCTCCATAGTTCCGAAGAACGGCGTTTTAGTCATCTTGCCCATGAGGCATGGTTCGCAAGTACCAAGTGATTCATAATCAAGTGATTCCAAAAGTCCATCAGAATGGAGTTTCTTCATGTGCTTTACTCCAATATGACCTAAACGGCAGTGCCACAAATAAGTTGCACTATCATTATCAACTCTGCATCTTTTGGCTTCAACATTATGAATATGTGTATCACTACTATTGAGATCATTAAAAATAAACCACTCTTCAAGGGTGCATGACCATAAAAGATATTACTCATATAAATAGAACAACCATTATTCTCTGATTTAAATGAATAACCGTCTCGCATCAAACAAGATCCATATATAATGTTCATGCTCAACGCTGGCACCAAATAACAATTATTCAGGTCTAAAACTAACCCCGAAGGTAGATGTAGAGGTAGCGTGCCGACAGCGATCACATCGACTTTGGAACCATTTCCCACGCGCATCGTCACCTCGTCCTTAGCCAATCTTCGCTTAATCCGTAGTCCCTGTTTCGAGTTGCAAATATTAGCAACAGAACCAGTATCAAATACCCAGGTGCTACTGCGAGCTTTAGTAAGGTACACATCAATAACATGTATATCACATATACCTTTGTTCACCTTGCCATCCTTCTTATCCGCCAAATACTTGGGGCAGTTCCGCTTCCAGTGACCAGTCCCTTTGCAGTAGAAGCACTCAGTCTCAGGCTTAGGTCCAGACTTGGCTTTCATCTCTTGAGCAGCAACTTGTTTGCCGTCCTTCTTGAATTTCCCTTTATTCTTCCCTTTACCCTTTTTCTTGAAACTGGTGGTCTTGTTGACCATCAACACTTGATGCTCCTTCTTGATTTCTACCTCCGCAGCTTTTAGCATTGCGAAGAGCTCGGGAATCGTCTTATCCATCCCTTGCATACTATAGTTCATCACGAAGCTCTTGTAGCTTGGTGGTAGTGATTGAA
This sequence comes from Triticum urartu, assembly GCF_003073215.2. Classification (NCBI taxonomy): domain Eukaryota; kingdom Viridiplantae; phylum Streptophyta; class Magnoliopsida; order Poales; family Poaceae; genus Triticum; species Triticum urartu. Next base: position 539,641,833 of record NC_053022.1, read on the forward strand.
GAACTCTTTCAATGACACTATCAACAGGAAGATTAACTCCCAGTTGAGTCAAGTGATTATTGTACCCAGACATTCTGAGTATATGTTCACTGACAGAACTATTCTCCTCCATCTTGCAGCTGTAGAACTTATTGGAGACTTCATATCTCTCAATCCGGGCATTTTCTTGAAATGTTAACTTCAACTCCTGAAACATCTCATATGCTCCATGACGTTCAAAACGTCGTTGAAGTCCCGGTTCTAAGACGTAAAGCATGGCACACTGAACTATCGAGTAGTCATCATCTTTGCTCTGCCAAACATTCATAACATCCGGCGTTGCTCCTCCGGCGGGTTTGGCACCTAGCAGTGCTTCCAGGACGTAACTCTTCTGTGCAGCAATGAGGATAATTCTCAAGTTACGGACCCAGTCTGTGTAATTGCTACCATCATCTTTCAACTTTGCTTTCTCAAGGAACGCATTAAAATTTAACGGAACAACAGCACGGGTCATCTATCTACAACAACATAGACATGCAAAACACTATCAGGTACCAAGTTCATGATAAATTAAAGTCCAATTAATCATATTTAAGAACTCCCACTTAGATAGACATCCCTCTAATCATCTAAGTGATCACGTGATCCATATCAACTAAACCATGACCGATCATCACGTGCAATGGAGTAGTTTTCAATGCTGAACATCACTATGTTGATCATATCTACTATATGATTCACGCTCGACCTTTCAGTCTCAGTGTTTCGAGGCCATATCTGCATATGCTAGGCTCGTCAAGTTTAACCCGAGTATTTCTGCGTGTGCAAAACTGGCTTGCACCCGTTGTATGTGAACGTAGAGCTTATCACACCCGATCATCATGTGGTGTCTCGGCACGACGAACTTTGGCAATGGTGCATACTCAGGGAGAACACTTGTACCTTGAAATTTAGTGAGAGATCATGTTATAATGCTACCATAAATCAAGCAGAATAAGATGCATAAAGGATAAACATCACATGCAATCAATATAAGTGATATGATATGGCCATCATCATCTTGTGCCTTTGATCTCCATCTCCAAAGCACCGTCATGATCACCATCATCACCGGCTTGACACTTTGATCTCCATCTAAGCATCCTTGTCGTCACGCCAACTATTGCCTCCATGACTATCGCTACCGCTTAGTGATATGTAAAGCAATTACATGGCGATTGAATTTCATACAACAAAGCGACAACCATATGGCTCCTACCAGTTGCCGATAACTGTGTTACAAAACATGATCATCTCATACAATAAAATTTAGCATCATGTCTTGACCATATCACATCACAACATGCCCTGCAAAAACAAGTTAGACGTCCTCTACTTTGTTGTTGCAAGCTTTACGTGGCTGCTACGGGCTGAGCAAGAACCGTTCTTACCTACGCATCAAAACCACAATGATATTTCGTCAAGTTAGTGCTGTTTTAACCTTCAACAAGGACCGGGCGTAGTCACACTCGGTTAAACTAAAGTTGGAGAAACTGACACCCGCCAGCCACCTGTGCGCGAAGCACGTCGGTAGAACCAGTCTCGCGTAAGCGTACGCGCAATGTCGGTCCGGGCCACTTCATCCAACAATACCGCCGAACCAAAGTATGACATGCTCGTAAGCAGTATGCCTTGTATCGCCCACAACTCACTTGTGTTCTACTCGTGCATATAACATCTACGCATAAACCTGGCTCGGATGCCACTGTTGGAAACGTAGTAATTTCAAAAAAAAATCGTACGCACATGCAAGATCATGGTGATGCATAACAACGAGAGGGGGGAGTGTTGTCCACGTACCCTCGTAGACCGTAAGCGGAAGCGTTATGAGAACGCAGTTAATGTATTCGAACATCTTCACGATCCGACCGATCTAAGTACCGAACGCACGACACCTCTGAGTTCAGCACACGTTCAGCTCGATGACGTCCCACAAACTCCGATCCAGCAAAGCTTCACGGGAGAGTTCAGTTAGCACGACGGCGTGTTGATGGTGATTGATAACCCACAAGTATAGGGGATCGCAATAGTTTTTGAGGGTAGAGTATTCAACCCAAATTTATTGATTCGACACAAGGGAGCCAAAGAATATTCTCAAGTATTAGCAGCTGAGTTGTCAATTCAACCACACCTCGATAACTTAATATCTGCAACAAAGTATTTAGTAGCAAATAATATGGTAGTAGTGGTAACGGTAGCAAAAGTAATGTTTTTGGTATTTTGTAGTGATGGTAATAATAGCAACAAAAAAGTAAATAAGCGAAGAACAATATATGGAAAGCTCGTAGGCATTGGATCGGTGATGGAGAATTATGCCGGATGCGGTTCATCATGTAACAGTCATAACGTAGGGTGACACAGAACTAGCTCCAATTCATCAATGTAATGTAGGCATGTATTCCGAATATAGTCATACATGCTTATGGAAAAGAACTTGCATGACATCTTTTGTCCTACCCTCCCATGGCAGTGGGGTCCTAACGGAAACTAAGGGATATTAAGGCCTCCTTTTAATGGAGTACCGAACCAAAGCATTAACACATAGTGAATACATGAACTCCTCAAACTACGGTCATCACCGGAAGTGGTCCCGATTATTGTCACTCCGGGGTTGCCGGATCATAACACATAGTAGGTGACTATAGACTTGCAAGATAGGATCAAGAACTCTCATATATTCATGAAAACATAATAGGTTCAGATATGAAATCATGGCACTCGGGCCCTAGTGACAACCATTAAGCATAGAAAAGTCATAGCAACATCAATCTCAGAACATAGTGGATACTAGGGATCAAACCCTAACAAAACTAACTCGATTACATGATAAATCTCATCCAACCCATCACTGTCCAGCAAGCCTACGATGGAATTACTCACGCACGGCGGTGAGCATCAAGAAATAGGTGATGGAGGATGGTTGATGATGATGATGGCGACGGATTCCCCTCTCCGGAGCCCCGAACGGACTCCAGATCAGCCCTCCCGAGAGAGTTTAGGGCTTGGCGGTGGCTCCGTATCGTAAAACGCGGTGAATCCTTCTTCTTGATTTTTTTCTCTCCGAACCCGTATATGTATAGAGTTGGAGTTGAGGTCGGAGGAGCTCCAGGGGGCCCACGAGGTAGGGGGGCGCGCCTAGGGGGGCAGGCGCGCCCCCACCCTCATGGCTAGGGTGTGCCCCCTGGTCTTGATCTTTTGCCTGTATTTTTTATTATTTCCAAAATAATCTCCGTGAAGTTCCAGGTCATTCTGAGAACTTTTGTTTCTGCACATAAATAACACCATGGCAATTCTGCTGAAAACAGCATCAGTCCAGGTTAGTTCCATTCAAATCATGCAAGTTAGAGTCCAAAACAAGGGCAAAAGTATTTGGAAAAGTAGATACGACGGAGACATATCAACTCCCCCAAGCTTAAACCTTTACTTGTCCTCAAGCAATTCAGTTGACAAACTGAAAGTGATAAAGAAAAATGTTTAGAAACTCTGTTTGCTCTTGTTGTAAATATGTAAAGCCAACATTCAAGTTTTTAGCAAAAATTATAAACTAACCATATTCACAATAAAGCTTAGGTCTCATGTTTACTCATATCAATGGCATAATCAACTAGCGAGCAATAATAATAAATCTCGGATGACAACACTTTCTCAAAACAATCATAATATGATATAACAAGATGGTATCTCGCTAGCCCTTTCTGAGACCGCAAAACATAAATGCAGAGCACCTTTAAAGATCAAGGACTGACTAGACATTGTAATTCATGGTAAAAGAGATCCAGTCAAGTCATAGTCAATGTAAACTAACAGTAATGAATGCATATGACAGTGGTGCTCTCCAACTGGTGCTTTTTAATAAGAGGATGATGACTCAACATAAAAGTAAATAGATAGGCCCTTCGCAGAGGGAAGCAGGGATTTGTAGAGGTGCCAGAGCTCGGTTTTGAAATAGAGATGAATAATATTTTGAGCGGTATACTTTCATTGTCAACATAACAACCAAGAGATGGCGATATCTTCCATGCTACACACATTATAGGCGGTTCCCAAACAGAATGGTAAAGTTTATACTCCCCCTCCACCAACAAGCATCAATCCATAGCTTGCTCGAAACAACGAGTGCCTCCAACTAACAAGAGTCCCAGGGGGAGTTTTGTTTGCAATTATTTTGATTTGATTTTCATAAAGCATGGGACTGGGCATCCCGGTGACCAGCCATTTTCTCATGAGTGAGGAGCGGAGTCCACTCCTCTTGGGAATAACCCTCCTAACATGGAAGATACGGACAGCCCTAGTTGATACATGAGCTATTCGAGCATATAAAACAGGATATTTATTTGAAGGTTTAGAGTTTGGCACATACAAATTTACTTGGAACGGCAGGTAGATACAGTATATAGATAGGTATGGTGGACTCATATGGAACAACTTTGGGGTTTATGAGAGTGGATGCACAAGCAGTATTCCCGCTTAGTACAGGTGAAGGCTAGAAAAAGACTGTGAAGCGACCAACTAGAGAGCGACAACAGTCATGAACATGCATTAAAATTAATCGACACCGAACGCAAGCATGAGTAGTGTAAGTGCATCTAGTGCCACCCCTAGTTGGTTTTGGAGTATTGACGACAAACCTAGTTGAGGGACTAACGTGTTTGTGAGAATTGTAGGAAAACACAGGTAGAAGTCCCTCATTGATTCGGTTTTATTACCAGAGATGACCCCTAAAAATGTACGAAGACATTGAAGACAATGGTGGTTTATGAAGATATTCATATTGAAGACAGTGACATGAGAAGACTCCCTATGAAGCTTATGGAACTCGAAGACTTAGATCCTTCGTAGTTTTATTTCATTTATGTTGTGTCATAGGAATCACCGTACTGTTAAGTGGGGTCCAAGAGAACCAGTCAGAATGACTGAAGTGATGCCTAATTCAAATCCTATGTCTTCGAGCGAAGACTTTGAGAGAAAATCTTGTCCAGAGTCAGACAAGTCAGCTTTACTTGTAGCCCAAGTAAAGTTGCCGTGTGAGTTCAAAATTCGACCGTTGGTACACGTGTCAGTTCCTTAGTGACCTAGGGTCATTTCGGACAAATCAGGTCGGGTTGCCAAGTGGCTATAGATAGTCCACCCCCACAACCATAAACGGTTGGCTGCTCAGATTTCAGTGCACGGCTTTTGTCGTTTGAGAGCAACCCACCTCGAAGACTTTGAAAGAAAAATTCCTAGTGAGGAGAAAAGCCCTAACCACCCAGAGCCAGAGTAAATTGGGCATCACTTAAGTCTTCTTGTCTGTGTGATCTGAAGACTTATTACACTTGAGGACTGTGCATCCTCCAGACGGTTAGGCGTCGCGTTCTGAGCATCCAAGAGAAATTGTGGATTGCCAGTGAACGAAGTCTGTGAAGGTTTGGGAGTCTACCTTGAAGACTTACCAGAGTGATTGGGCGAGGTCTGTGTGACCTTAGCTCAAGGAGAAAACGGTGAGGACTGGGTGTCTTGGACTAAGTGTCCTTGACTGGGTGTCCGGGACTGTGTGTCCTTTGGTTTAAATACCTAGCCGCTCCAACCAGACGTACAGTTGTCACAGCAACTGGAACTGGTCCAACATATCATTGTCTTCAACGAGTCACTGGTTTCATCTTCACTTCCTTTTCTTACTGTTACTCATTGTGAAGCCATTGCATGCTTGCTTTATCTTTTGTCTTCACAACGTGAATTGTATGATCTGTTTGGCTTCATAACTTCTTCCTACTTGATCCTTATTACACTGAAGCTGTTTGTCACTGTGCTTTCACTCTATTGAATACATGACCATGGCTGGCCTAGTGTAATCTAACTTCCGCTGCATAGTAATAGGCATAATCTTCACTGTTTGTCTTCATAACTCACAAGTTTTGAAGACTTTCATAAAAATCGCCTATTCACCCCCCTCTAGTCGATATAACGCACTTTCAATTGGTATCAGAGCAAGGTGCTCCCTTGTTCTGTGTGATTCGGTTTAACCACCTGGAGTTTTAGCTATGTCGACTGCAGGGATAATCAAAGTCTCCGCTGCGTGCCCCGTCTTTGATGGAACTGAATATCCCTACTGGAAGAATAAGATGCGCATGCATCTTGAAGCCATTGACATCGACCTATGGTATGTCGTCAAGAACGGCGTTCCCAAGGCTGGAGAAGGTGTCACTGCTGCTGATGTCAAGAAATTCATTCAACTGGACTCTACTGCCAAGAACATCATCTGTGGTCATCTGACCAAAGGACAGTATGGCCGTGTGAGTGCTTTGAAGACATCCAAGCTGGTTTGGGACTGGCTCTCCAAGGTCAATGAAGGCATCTCAACCCAGAGAGATCAAAGAATCAGTGTCCTTCGCAATCTCTTCAACCGCTTCAAGCGAAATGACAATGAGAATGTCCAGCACACATTTGACCGGCTCACTGACATCACAAATGAGCTTCAAGCCCTCGGCGCCACTGAGATCACCAAACATGAAATCGTCAAGACGCTGCTGAGATCACTTGATAGTTCGTTTGACATCCTGGCCCTGATGATTCAAGAACGTCCTGATTTCAAAACACTCGATCCATCTGACATACTGGAGAGGCTCAACACACATGAGTTTCAGCTTTCTGAGAAAAGAGATATCTACGGTCCTAACTATGGGCGAACTCGTGCCTTGAAGGCAAAAGCTGCTTCCTCATCTGAAGAAGAATCTGACAGCAGTTCTGATGATCCTGAAGACATTGGAAGGGAACTTGCAATGCTAGTGAAGAAGTTCCAAAAATTCACCAAGAAGAAAGGCTTCAGAAAATCTTCACGATCAAGCTCAAGGAATGATGAAGCTTCTGCTCATGACTACAAGAAGAAAACATGTCACAAGTGCAAGAAAACTGGACACTTCATCTCTGAATGTCCACAATGGGACAATGAGAACAGAAGGAAGAAGAAGAGCAAGGAATATGATTCTGACGACAAGAAAAAGAAGAAATACTCAAAGTCTTCTTCCAAGTCTTCATCAAAGTCTTCATCACACAAGAAGAGCTCATCTGGCAAGGCACGTGCATTTGTTGGAAAGGAGATGGATTCAGAGGAGGAGTCCGCATCTGAGGAGGCAGAGGTGGAGTCTGAGGAGGAGTCTGATTCTGGCATTGCGAGTCTGGCTACAGCATACGTCGCCAAGTCCATCTTCAACACTGAAGACAATGACTGCATCACCGACACCGACGCAAATGACAAGAACGACTCCACTCCTACCTACTGCTTCATGGCACGCGGTGCCAAGGTAAACACACACACTACTCGCTATGAAACATCTAGTGACGATGACTCTGAATGTGATTCAAAACCTAGCTACAAAACACTTGCTAAAATCGCAACTGAACAACAGAAAGCTATGGAACATATTCAAAAACTGTTAGACAGAAGCGATGATCTGTTGGGTGCTGAAATGACTCGTTCTGAATCCTTAATTGAAGACATAAAAAATCTTCACGTTAAGTATCAGGAACTTGAAGATCGTCTTGAGACTCTCTCCACTACTCATGAAAAGCTTTCCTATGATTATCTTCAAAAGAAGCAAGATCTTGAGAAGTTGAGAGCGGATCATGAAGATCTTCAAAAGGAAAATGAGTCACTTCGAGCCGAACAGATCAGTTCCGCTCAGGAAGGATTTGAACCACCATGCCTTAAATGCATTGAGCATGATAATGCTACTTCTGTTGCCGAATGTTCCACTGCTACTGCTATTCCAATATCTTCAACTGTTGATGTGGTAACTAACCCCTCTGCTGAGGATACCACTGCTATTGCTGATGAGAATGCTAGGTTGAAGACATTGCTTGAAACAGGGATGTACAAAAGTCTGAAAGGGCATCAGACACTATGTGATGTCCTTAAGAAGCAGATTTTGGACCGAAACCCTAGGAAAGAGGGTGTTGGGTTCGTGAGGAAAATTAATGCAGATGGCTCTTACTGGAAACCTGAGCAGTACCCCAAAACCACATGGGTTGCTGCAAAGGAATCCTCAGCAGATCCATCTAATCTATCTGGCTTCACTTGTGCCAACCCTATTATCATTGATGAATCCTTTGATGCAAACTACAAACTGTTTAAGAGTCAGAATGGTGAAGTATTTGCCAGGTACATTGGTACTAACTGCAGGAATGGACCGCCTATGAAAAAGATCTGGGTTCCGAAAAAGTGTCTGGAAAATCTTCCTATGAATGTATTCATGACACCTCACTTAAAGAAGACAAACCTCAGACCAAAGGCTTCATACGGTCCAATGGCTTCATACAAACAGAGGACTCAGCTGAGTTACACTAACGCAAATGTTTTGCAGGGAAACCATACTCAGACATATGAATATGAGAGCGGTTCATCGAACCGTCATGTTCATATGACCAAAAATTATTCTGCTTATTCCTATGAGTATTATTGTTCCCCTGCTAGACTGTTTGCTAGGGCTCCAAAGCCAAAATTCTCAGATGCTGCACTTAGACTTATTGCTTCTAAGCCACCCTTGAAGATGTGGGTGGTTAAGAAAGCTTAACTCTCTTTTGCAGGGAAAGGTCTCCAGCAGAAAAACAAAATCTTCTGATGCTATTGCTGGGGACCTTAAAAATCTTGTAGGGCGCAAGATAAAATGCCCGAATGGCATCATTATGTACTTTGCTCCTGAATCGCATGCTACTCTCCCTATTAGTCCCAATCTGGATCTAAGTTTTCATAACCCACTGGTTCGTCAAATGTTTATGCTTCACAACTCTCTTCGTGAAGCCTATCCCCCTAACTGCAATGTAGGGTACGACACCAGCAACTTCAAAGTCTTCAGAATGGATTATTGACAGTGGGTGTACAAATCACATGATCAGCAGAAGAAGCCTTCTTATGGACTCAACTTTACGTCCATCCGACAAGAGTCACATCACATTTGCTGACACTGGTAAAAGTAAGGTATTGGGTCTAGGTAGAGTTGCAATCTCAAAGGATCAACACATGGATAAAGTCATGCTTGTTGAATCCCTTGGCTTCAACTTAATGTCTGTCTCAATGCTTTGCGATTTGAATATGATTGTAATGTTTGGAAAATATCGTTGCCTGGTGCTAATGGAATCTGACAAATCTCTAGTGTTTGAAGGGTATCGGAAAGGTGATTTGTACGTGGTAGATTTCTCCGCAGGACCACAACTTGCAGTATGTCTTCTTGCAAAAGCTTCAGAATGCTGGCTTTGGCATCGAAGGCTTGGGCATGCTGGCATGAGGAACCTCCACACCCTTGCGAAGAAAAAGCACGTCATAGGCATCGAGGGCGTCAAGTTCAAGAAAGATCATTTATGCGGTGCCTGTGAAGCAGGGAAAATGACAAGGGCAAAACATCCTTCGAAGACAATCATGACTACTACACAACCCTTCGAACTGCTTCACATGGATCTTTTCGGTCCCACTCACTACTCAACTTTTACTACTTCTGCTTGCCTCTATGGCTTCGTCATTGTTGATGATTACTCTAGATATACTTGGGTACACATAATCCTTTACAAGACTGAAGTGCAGGATGTCTTCAGACGCTTCGCCAATCGAGCCATGAACAATTTTGACGCCAAGATAAAGCACATCAGAAGTGACAATGGCACTGAATTCAAGAACACTGGCCTTGATACATATCTGGATACCTTGGGCATCACACATGAATTCTCAGCTCCATACACGCCATAGCAGAATGGCGTCGTCGAACGCAAGAACAGAACACTCATTGAGATGGCCAGAACAATGCTAGATGAATACAAGACTCCAAGAAAATTCTGGACTGAAGCCATTGATACTGCATGTCATACAATCAATCGTGTTTATCTTCACAAGCTTCTGAACAAGACATCTTATGAACTCCTAACTGGCAAGAAGCCAAATGTAAGTTACTTCAGAGTATTTGGCGCAAAGTGCTGGATCAAGGACCCACACCACACCTCAAAGTTTGCACCAAAAGCACATGAGGGCTTTATGCTTGGATATGGAAAGGATTCACACTCCTACAGAGTCTTCAATCTCTTCCATTACAAAGTGGTCGAAACAGTGGATGTGCGGTTTGATGAAACAAATGGTTCACAAAGAGAGCAACTGCCAAATGTGCTAGATGAAGTCCCAGCTAGTGAATCAATCAAGCTTATGGGAACTGGAGAGATTATGCCTTCTGAAGCTCATCCTGAAGAAGAACTCATCATCTCAGCACCTGATCAACATGAAGACAATGCTCAGCATGAAGACATTCCTCCAAACGACAACGCAGATCAGCAAGAGCAAAGTCTTCGCCCTATACATCCTCGTGTTGCAAATGAAGTACAGATTGACAGAATACTTGACAGCATCAATGCACCTGGTCCACTCACTCGTTCAAGGGCAACTCAGCTAACAAACTTCTGTGGGCATTTCGCATTCGTCTCAATATCAGAACTCAAGAAAGTTGAAGAAGCCTTCATGGAACCGGAATGGATTCAAGCTATGCAAGAAGAGCTTCAACAGTTTGAGCTGAATAATGTATGGGAACTGGTTAAGCGTCCTGATCCACGGAAGCACAACATAATAGGCACCAAATGGATATACCGCAACAAGCAAGATGAGCATGGTCAAGTTGTCAGAAACAAAGCTCGTCTCGTTGCTCAAGGATATACTCAAGTGGAGGGCATTGACTTCGATGAAACATTTGCTCCTGTGGCTAGGCTTGAAGCCATACGCATACTGCTGGCCTATGCAAATCATCATAACATACTTCTATATCAAATGGATGTGAAAAGTGCTTTTCTCAATGGCAAGATTGAAGAAGAAGTGTATGTTGCACAACCACCTGGCTTTGAAAATCCAAAACATCCTGATATGGTATACAAGCTCAACAAGGCACTGTATGGCCTCAAACAAGCCCCTAGGGCCTGGTATGATACACTCAAGTACTTTCTAAAGAGCAAAGGCTTCATACCTGGTTCACTGGATCCCACTCTTTTCACGAAGACATACGATGGTGAACTGTTTGTGTGCCAAATATATGTGGATGACATTATCTTTGGCTGCACCAATCAGAAGTACAGTGAAGAGTTTGGATACATGATGCAAGAGCAATATCAGATGTCCATGATGGGGGAGCTGAAGTTCTTCCTCGATCTTCAAATACGGCAACAATGCAACGGCATCTTCATATCTCAAGAGAAATATCTTAAAGAATGCCTGAAGAAGTTCGGTATGCAAGACTGCAAAGGCTTCACAACACCAATGCCAGCCAAGCATCATCTGGGTCCCGACGACAATGGTAAAGAGTTCGATCAAAAGGTATACCGCTCCATGATTGGGTCTTTGCTTTATTTATGTGCATCTAGGCCAGATATCATGCTTAGTGTTTGCATGTGCGCTCGATTTCAAGCGGCACCAAAGGAGTCGCATCACTTAGCTGTGAAGCGAATTCTTCGATATTTGGCTCACACCCCAACTCTAGGATTATGGTATCCAAAGGGCTCAGAGTTTGATTTGGTTGGATTTTCGGATGCTGATTATGCTGGTGACAAAGTTGATCGCAAGTCTACATCAGGCACATGTCACTTTCTGGGACGATCACTTGTATGTTGGTCTTCAAAGAAGCAGAACTATGTATCTCTCTCCACTTCTGAATCTGAATACATTGCTGCTGGATCTTGCTGCGCTCAGCTTCTGTGGATGAAGCAAACACTCAAGGATTATGGCATTCATCTGAAGCAAGTGCCACTTTACTGCGACAACGAAAGCGCCATCAAGATTGCCAACAACCCAGTTCAGCACTCGAAGACAAAGCACATTGAAATTCGTCATCACTTTCTCAGAGATCATGTTGTGAAGGAAGACATTGATATCATACATGTCAACACTGAAGAGCAATTGGCAGATATCTTCACCAAGCCCTTGGATGAGAAGAGATTTTGCAAGTTACGGTGTGAGCTAAATATCTTGGAGTCCTCAAATGTCCTGTGATCGGACACACATCCTAACACTTAAGCATATTGATGACTTAGATGTGCAACACACGAAGTAGCGTATATCTTCAAACAATGAAGACATACATTCTAAGTGTGAATACATTAATGTGGAATTTGACTTCGGAGCGCCACGATAATTGTGCGCCATGTCTGGGTCTAATACTTCCTATACGGTGGGTAACGCCACCACCAAACGTTCCATTTTGAAGTGTTTCTCTCATGGCGTTACCTCTCAATGTCTTCACATTTGGTTTGGCTTCATTCTCAATATGTCTTCATGATTATCTTCACTGCGTTGACTATATGGATATGTATGTACTGATGTTCTGTCCTCTACAGCATTCACTTATAGTTATGTCTTCTTGGTTGAATCTTTTGAACTAAGTGAATGTGATCGGACCCTAACCTCTCTATGCTTTCTATCTCAAACTCTATCTCTCCAAGTCATATGCATTCTGTTGAAACTGTCAAATGTCTTCACTGTGTCCTTGTCAGCTGAAGACATAGACACAACCATAAAAGTCCGTTTTTAATGCTCATTCCTCCACATAAGATCCGGAGAAGCAGGAACGACCGCCCGACAATTTAGGCGTGCGTGGGACGTGGAACAAATCCCAATCTTCCTCTAACTGGCCACGCGTGCCTCAAATGCGAACCGCCAGGGGTACCTGCGTAATAGCGCAGTGCCACCTCTATCCCTATAAATACACGATTCACTGCGGTCATTATCTCCTTCTTCCACCCTCGCACGAACCCTAGCGCCACCGCTAGCCCTCGACGACGCCGGCGACGAAGCGCTTCACTGCCGCAACCTCTCCGACGCCGTTTTCACGCCGACAGCGGACATCGCTCTCTCCGCCGTCGCCGTAGGTGTCTTCCGTCGCCAAGTTAGGGCACGGAGGATCGAACTGCTTGGCCTCAACTCCCACTTCGTCTAGCAGTTCCAGTGGGGTAAATAAAACTTCCTTTTACAGCTTCTTTTGATCTCTTGGTTCTGTCACTTTCAACCATAAGAAGTTTCTCTTCACACCAGTTAGATCTCTCGCTGCAACTCATAACATGCCTAGTATATTCACTTGTGCTTCATAAAGTAGTTAGATTCCTCACTTGTACTGATCTATGGGTTCGTACAAATCTGGAACCAACTTCTTATCTATAAGTGAATGTCTTCGCATGATGAGGTCAATTTCTTCTAAACCGATTTATCTTCAAAATCTTCTGAGAATGCATATGACCTCTTCCCCTTCCCTCGCACCTTAATGCTGTCACAGGTACATGTCCGTGGGAGAATCCTTTGGTTCTCATAGTCTGCATTCATTTGCAGAGTACTTGCAGCAACACATCAACTCTCCTGAAGCCAGTTCTTGCAAAAGGAAGCCTTTGAAGCCTTTGAACATCTTGAAGCCTTCCAAGTTATTCATGGCTTCAGAAACAACAGCTAGGAAGGGAGGCAGACGGCGACGTGGTGAAACGTCCAAAGATCTGCCTGATGAGTTGGCAAAGATGTACAAAACTGATCCTGAAGAAAGCTATGGTCAGCGCAAGACACGAATCCAATGGATTCGAAGATATTGGGCAGAGCAATGGTTCCACTACCGCTTCGTCACTCAGGAATATGCGGAGAAGTGCGCCATCAAGAGACCGTGGGGAGACGTACTATACAAAAATCTCGTACCCAGGTCCAGAGTCGAAGCCATTGCTCAAGGCTTCTATCCATGCATGGTGAGAGGACCAAAGCCAGCTGAAGCACATCCGTCATCACTTCTCTGGTGCCGCGATGATAATCTCTTCAAGCGCAACTTTCAGTTTGCACAACAGTCAGCGAAGATAAACAAGAAGAAATTTGGGCTTGACTTCAACCCTGGTCCCTCCTCACCAAGGGCAGATGGCACACGCGACGCCGATCCCAATATCATCGGGCCGTATGCAAATCTTGCGGGCCTCATCACTCGCATCCTAGTCCAAGGGACTGCTGTGAATGACCCTCCAGCAGATACTGAGTCAGATGACGCCCCTGCTGCTCCGAAGCCAAAGCAAAAGAAGCCAAAAGCTCCAAAAGCTTCAAAGCCAGCCGCTTCTCCCAAAATCTCACAAGCGAAGCCATTGGCAACTGCACCTCCTGAAGCCAGTGTGCAGTCTGAAGACATATCACGAGTCTCCAAGCCCCAAGAAGCCAAGAAACCTCAGCCACACACAGGCAAAGAGCTCACAGCTGCTGCCGTTCTGCGCTGCGAAAACATTGATCTATCAAGCGATGAAGATCTTGGAGATGACGCACTTGAGAAGCTCATCAAGAGCAAGGAGGAGGCTGAAATCTTCAACAATCTGCCTCTGTTTGATGTCGCCGTCATCCACAGCTTCATTGATGAATGGTTTGACACACCAGACATAAGCTTCGATGATCTGCAGCTACCCATAGGCCTCAGCGTTGCCTTTCAAGGTGCAATTGCTTCAGAACTTGCAATAGCCCAGCGAATTGTAGAACTGAAGCAGAAAATTGATTATGAAAAGGCTCAGTTCAAGAAGCACATGGCCAAGCTCAGCGTGCAAGAAGTGAAAAACTTCAAGATCATGTTGCACGAGCTGAAAGAGAACTTTCTGAAGACGCGTGCTGAAGCTCTAGGCTCGCGAGAGCGCATGAAGACTTTGGCTGATCGCTGCGTGCAGGCCTACAATGAGGGAGAGAAGCGCAAGGCACTTGGACGTCCCGGCATTGACCCCAGGATGGCCGCGAAGAAGAAAAAGAAGGCTGCTGTGCCTGAACCTGAAGCGCCAAGGTCAGAAACTGCTCCGATTGTCTTCCCCGCAGCAACGACTGGCTCGAAGCCAAAGAGTCGATCAACCGCCTCACAGCTCAAGAAGACACGGACTACAGAGGCTGAAGCTAAGAAGAGAAAACACTCTGAAGCCTCTCCTTCTGAACCCATCATCAAGAAGCGCAAGACCAAGAAATCTCGGGCTGCTCCCACAGAGCCCTTGACAGTTGAACCCCTCTCCGTCCGCTATCCTGACGCAGATCGTCAGTTGACTGTGCATGAACCCAACGCTGAAGACATTCCAGCAGACGAACCCAACCTTGCTGAAGACATTGGTCTCCAAGACAATGTGCAAGGTGATGCAGCCCTTCCTCAGCTTGAGACAAGCGAACTGATCAGTATTGGTCGTCCATTGACGCCAATCACACAAGATGCATCGTGGGCAGATCGCCCACAGGAGGAAGATGAGCCCCAACCCACTACCACTCCACCGGCGCCTACATTCCGTAGGCTTCGCAAAGGGCCAAGGGCTCAGGCTGCTGACGACATTCCGGCTGCATCATCCGAAGAGCATGCAGAGAAACCACAAGCTCCAACTCCCCCACACCAACAAGAAGCAGTTCTCCAGGAGAACGTGCCTGAGTCTGCAAATGTTGAGGCTGCCACAAACAACGCCGAAGCAAATGTGGAGCCCAACCCAACAATAGCTTCAGAAGACAATGAAGCTACTGCTCCTGAACATTCTGTGCCTGAGTCTGCTGCCGGACCACAATTCAACTATCATATTGCGTACAGACCCCAGGTCCAGAAGCCGATCCCACGACTGCCAAGGTTCCCAGGTCCTGCATCAGCTCCTGGTTCCTTCAACATCAACGGCTTCAGGGCAGATAACACGTTTTTCGACCGCTCCAAGAACCCTTATTCAAGGGAACGGATTGTATCAGATAGGTTCTGGAGCCATCAACAGCGCAGCTATTATTCTTGCATCCTATACAACCAAGGCCGCATCTTTCCTCACAAGCGCCTTGAGGTTGAAGCTGTTGCTGGTCTGCCTGGTCTGGAAGAAGCACTGGATTGCTTCAAGCAAGTGGGTTTGCTACCATTTATCACTGATGAAGAGCACTGGAACGAAGAGCTTCTGCTCCAGTTCTATGCCACTTTGCATATCAAAGGCTATAACAGAGATCCGAAGACATGGATTCTGGAGTGGATGACAGGCAATATCCATCATGAAGCCAATGCTTTCGACCTAATTGAGCTTACCGGCCTTCCCACTCCTGGCGAATTCTTTGAAGAAGGGTGCCAACTCCATGCTGAAGCAATTGAGAGCATATTTCAGCGTCCTGAGCCAGATATGAGTCAGATGCTCTCAATAATGAAGCCACTGCCTCCTAATGCACCCTATCCAACTAGGTTCTTCATTGAAGACTTAGAGTACCTGCCCAGAACAATATATCACATAATAAGGCGGACTCTATGGCCTGTAAAGGGACACTCTCGATATGCAACAATTGATGGTGCAATGAAGACTCTCATCTTCTGCATTCTTCATGGCAAATGCTTCAATGCACAGGATCTCTTCATCCGTCACTTTGCAGCGTCTGCCTCAAAACTGTTTGGATTAAAGTTCTATGCTCCTTGGGTTATGAGGCTGATCAAGCTTCACTCTGCAATCTCCTATCAACCCTCAGCCCGCAACCATAGGATATTTTTGCCAGATGTGGACACATCTGCTGAAGCAATATATCCAGAGCCTGGCAAGCAACCATTAAGTCTTCAAAATGCAGAACACCAGAGCTTCACTCAAAATATTGAAGGTGTTGAAGCTCTCTCCCGAGTGTATCCAATGGCTGGCACCACACGTGCCCCTGCATCAACTGAAGCCACTGACAGCACAGCTGCCAAGAGACCCAAGAAGCGTGCCTGAGCACTCAATGACCGAGAGCTTCTTGTGGCTCTTCACCAAAAGCAAGATAGGCATCATGACTGGCTCAAACGGCAGATGAGAAGCATCATGCAAGACGTCAATCGCATCAGAAATCTGGCAACCAAGAATGCGTTTGTCGCACACGAGACCTGTCGCCGCACTTGGAAAGGCCTCACCATGATGAGCAATGAAGCTGAACTGCAAGATGATGGCTTCAGAGAGAGATTCCAATTTGACTCCACGCCTCCAAGACAAGCTGTGATGCGAAGCACACCATCACTTGAAGAGTCAGAGTTCTCTTCTTCTGCTGCCACCGTGTCTGCCTGGATTATTGAAGAAGAAGACGACGCGACATCATCTCCACCTGCTTCAACACACGTCGAATCTGCACCAAGCTCGTCTGCACCGCCACCAAACAACTCCACCGACCCTGCTGCGCCTGGGAACGCGTAGAAACCTCTATGTCTTCAAACCTTTTTGGTCATCACTGACAAAAGGGGGAGAAGCATATGATGTTTATAGTCTTCAAGCGGGTCACTATGGGCGGGTGCCTTTATATTTTGCTACATTTTGCTTCGTGCTTACAACTCCCGTTTTTGCTACATTTGCTTCTTTGAGTTGTAACACTTAGCCTTGATGGCCGTCTGCTACCTGTTTGTCACTCCTTTATGCGAAGATAAATTCCGCATGTGCGACGATAAATTCCGCACTCATCTCTTACTGCAGACGTCCATTTTCCATTATGCATGTCATTATCTTCATATACTTTCACATGCATAGTGGATTGTCATCATAAGTTGAAGTGGATCTCCACAAGTACAACCTGCCATGTGCATTTGCATTCAAAAGGCAAATTACTTATATGCACATCTTCAGGGGGAGCCCTTGCAACTTATGAAGACAAATTCCTTTACTATTTCACAAATTATGTTCCCCGTTGAAAACTTCAACTAGTTTGTCATCAATCACCAAAAAGGGGGAGATTGTAAGTGCATCTAGTGCCACCCCTAGTTGGTTTTGGAGTATTGACGACAAACCTAGTTGAGGGACTAACGTGTTTGTGAAAATTGCAGGAAAACACAGGTAGAAGTCCCTCATTGATTCGGTTTTATTACCAGAGATGACCCCTAAAAATGTACGAAGACATTGAAGACAATGGTGGTTTATGAAGATATTCATATTGAAGACAGTGACATGAGAAGACTCCCTATGAAGCTTATGGAACTCGAAGACTTAGATCCTTCGTAGTTTTATTTCATTTATGTTGTGTCATAGGAATCACCGTACTGTTAAGTAGGGTCCAAGAGAACCAGTCAGAATGACTGAAGTGATGCCTAATTCAAATCCTATGTCTTCGAGCGAAGACTTTGAGAGAAAATCTTGTCCAAAGTCAGACAAGTCAGCTTTACTTGTAGCCCAAGTAAAGTTGCCGTGTGAGTTCAAAATTCGACCGTTGGTACACGTGTCAGTTCCTTAGTGACCCAGGGTCATTTCGGACAAATCAGGTCGGGTTGCCAAGTGGCTATAAATAGTCCACCCCCACAACCATAAACGGTTGGCTGCTCAGATTTCAGTGCACGGCTTTTGTCATTTGAGAGCAACGCACCTCGAAGCCTTTGAAAGAAAAATTCCTAGTGAGGAGAAAAGCCCTAACCACCCAGAGCCAGAGTAAATTGGGCATCACTTAAGTCTTCTTGTCTGTGTGATCTGAAGACTTATTACACTTGAGGACTGTGCATCCTCCAGACGGTTAGGCGTCGCGTTCTGAGCATCCAAGAGACATTGTGGATTGCCAGTGAACGAAGTTTGTGAAGGTTTGGGAGTCTACCTTGAAGACTTACCAGAGTGATTGGGCGAGGTCTGTGTGACCTTAGCTCAAGGAGAAAAGGGTGAGGACTGGGTGTCTTGGACTAAGTGTCCTTGACTGGGTGTCCGGGACTGTGTGTCCTTTGGTTTAAATACCTAGCCGCTCCAACCAGACGTACAGTTGTTACAGCAACTGGAACTGGTCCAACATATCATTGTCTTCAACGAGTCATTGGTTTCATCTTCACTTCCTTTTCTTACTGTTACACATTGTGAAGCCATTGCATGCTTGCTTTATCTTTTGTCTTCACAACGTGAATGTATGATCTGTTTGGCTTCATAACTTCTTCCTACTTGATCCTTATTACACTGAAGCTGTTTGTCACTGTGCTTTCACTCTATTGAATACATGACCATGGCTGGCCTAGTGTAATCTAACTTCCGCTGCATAGTAATAGGCATAATCTTCACTGTTTGTCTTCATAACTCACAAGTTTTGAAGACTTTCATAAAAATCGCCTATTCACCCCCCCTCTAGTCGATATAACACACTTTCAAGTAGGATATAATGCACCATGAACATAAATATCATAGAGGCTATGTTGATTTTGTTTCAACTACATGCGTGAACATGTTCCAAGTCAAGCCACTTGAATCGTTCAAAAGAGGATACCACCCTATCATACCACATCACAACCATTTTAATAGCATGTTGGCACGCAAGGTAAACCATTATAAGCTCCTAGCTAATTAAGCATGGCATAAGAAACTATGATCTCTAATTGTCATTGCAAACATGTTTATTCATAATAGGCTGAATCAGGAACGATGAACTAATCATATTTACAAAAACAAGAGAGGTCGAGTTCATACCGGCTTCTCCCATCTCAATCAGTTCATCATATATCGTCATAATTGCCTTTCACTTGCACGACCGAATGATGTGAATAATAATGATAGTGCGCGTGCATTGGACTAAGATGGAATCTGCAAGCATTCAATAAACAGGAGATGACAAGGCAATATGGGCTCTTTTGTCAGATCAACAATAATGCATATAAGAGCCACTTCAACAATTTAATCATGATCTTCTCCTATCGACCCCCAAAGAAAATAAAATAAATAAAGCTATTTACACGGGAAAGCTCCCAACAAGCAAAAAGAAGAACATGAAATCTTTTTGGGTTTTCTTTTTAATTACTACTACAAGCATGGAAAGTAAACTAATTAAAAGCTACAACTAATTTTTTTGGTTTTTCTTAAGGTTTATTAAACACACAAGAACAAAAACATAAAAAAGGAAATAAACTAGCATGGATATTACAATGAAAAAGTATGAGCACCGACATCTAGCAATGAGTGTGTGAACATAAATGCAATGTTAGTGGGAAATACGTACTCCCCCAAGCTTAGGCTTTTGGCCTAAATTGGTCTAATGCCACGGATGGCCTGGCGGATATCCAAAGTTGTAGTTGGGGTCGTATTGAGATGCAGCAGTCATTGCATCGTGGGCTGCAGCTTGGAGGCGAGCTATCTCAGCTCTCCTCTTATACTCTTCCGCCTCCTCTCTGGTTATAGAATATCTCCCTTTTACCTGAAAGTTAAAGAAAGTAGAAGCAGGGAGAGCGACATGATAGGTGCGTCGTCTGTCAAAGATTAGTCGGTACTGGAGGAACTGATTGTTCCTCTCAACAAACTGATGACGAACCATAGCCTCATAATCCAAATAAGCAGGGGGAAACTCAATATCATCCTCATGTATGGTTATACCAAGAAAATTAGCTATGCGGGTTGCATAAATTCCACCGAAGAAATCTCCATTAAATCTATTAAGATGCAACCTATGTGCAACAATGGATCCCAAATTATAAGATTTATCTCCTAACACAGCACTCCTAAGAATACTGAGGTCAGGGACACACATGTGACATGCTTCATCTTTACCGTTAATGCATCTACCTATGAAGAGAGCAAAATAATGTATAGCAGGAAAGTGAATGCTCCCTATGGTAGCTTGTGCTATATCTCTAGATTCCCCCACAGTTATACTACCAAGAAAATCTCTAAATTCAGATTTGCGAGGTTCACTAGCACTACCCATTGTGGAAGTTTGCAAGCAGTGGTAAAGTCCTCTAAGTCCATAGTGTAAGAATTTTCATAAAGATCAAATAGGACAGTTTGAGAATTACGTGAAGATGAAAATTCAAACCTCCTCACAAAGGAACTAGTGAGATAGTGGTACTGACGGCTTTTTTCTTCCTCGAAGCTCACAAGATCAGCGTTACGCAAATATGCGTTAAATTCTTCCTTAATCCCCGCTCGATCCATGAAGTCCTCTAAAGGCAATTCACAAGGCCGCACTGGAGCGTCCCTTGGTGGCTCATCATCAGCATCACGCATTGCAAGCCTGGGTCCTTGTTTCCTTGAAGAACCACGTTGGTACATTTTCCTAAACATATTTCCTCCTCTGAAAAATTTCTGAATTTTTTAGTAACTTCAAATAAAAGTGAACCAAACTCAACAAAATTGATAGCAACTACTCCTACAAGTGCCTAGAGCCTATATCATGCATCAAAACTACTTGGAACCACATAAATTTGACATGCAAGCTCAAGAACATGGTCACCTAAGCAGCAAAAATATGCAATGAATAAAGCACTAGAACAAAAACTAATTGGACCAATGGAGGATTCACATACCAAGGAACAATACCCCAAAGCAGTTTTGTGAGAGGTGCTTTGAGCAAGGAGATCGAAAATCGCAGCAAAATGAGCTAGAACTCGTGCTTGAGCTGGATAATGGTGTTTGTGGGAGGAAGAAGGAGTGTGTGGGTGCAGGAATAAGTGGAGGAGGTCCACCGTGGGCCCACGAGGCAGGGGCGCGCCCAGGGGGTAGGGTGCGCCCTCCACCCTCGTGGCCAGGTGTTTGCTCCCCTGCTGTGTTCTCAGTGCCAGATATTCTCAAATATTCCAGAAAAATGATATTTAAATTTCAGGGCATTTGGAGATCTTTTATTTTCGGTGTATTTTTATATTGCACGAATAATTCAGATAACAGACAGAAAATACTATTTTTATTTTATTTAATATAAATAACAAAAAGTAAAAGGAGGGTACAGAGAGTTGTGTTTTCTAAATTCATCCATCTCATGATCATCAAAAGGAATCCATTAACAAGGTTGATCAAGTCTTGTTAACAAACTCATTCCGAATAACATGGAACCGGAGAATTTTCGAATAACACTAGGTTACCTCAACGGGGATATGCACATCCCCAACAATAAGAATATCATATTTCTTCTTGACAGTAGGAAGAGGAAATTCAAAACCTCCAAAAATAATTGATGGAATTTTTCCAATATAATTGATACTGTGGACTTGAGGTTGTTTCCTCGGAAAGTGTACTGTATGCTCATTACCATTAACATGAAAAGTGACATTGCCTTTGGTGCAATCAATAACAGCCCCTGCAGTATTCAAAAAGGGTCTTCCAAGAATAATAGACATACTATCGTCCTCGGGAATACCAAGAATAATAAAGTCCGTTAAAATAGTAATGTTTGCAACCACAACAGGCACATCCTCACAAATACTGACAGGTATAGCAGTTGATTTATCAGCCATTTGCAACGATATTTCAGTAGGTGTCAACTTATTCAAATTAAGTCTATGATATAAAGAGAGGCATAACACTAACACCGGCTCCAAGATCACATAAAGCAGTTTTAACATAGTTTCTTTTAATGGAGCATGGTATAGTGGGTACTCCTGGATCTCCAAGTTTCTTTGGTATTCCATCTTTAAAAGTATAATTAGCAAGCATGGTGGAAATTTCAGCTTCCGGTATCTTTCTTTTATTAGTAACAATATCTTTCATATACTTAGAATAAGGATTCATTTTGAGCATATCAGTTAATCGCATACGCAAAAACATAGGTCTAATCATTTCAGCAAAGCGCTCAAAATCCTCATCATCCTTTTTCTTGGATGGCTTAGGAGGAAAAGGCATGGGTTTCTGAACCCAAGGCTCTCTTTCCTTACCATGTTTCCTAGCAACAAAGTCTCTCTTATCATAACGTTGATTCTTTGATTGTGGGTTATCAAGATCAACGGCAGGGTCAATTTCTATGCCATTATCATTGCTAGGTTGAGCATCAACATGAACATTATCATTAACATTATCACTAGTTTCAGGTTCATTACCAGATTGTGTTTCGGCATCAGAAATAGAAATATCATTTGGATTCTCAGGTGTTTCAGCAATAGGTTCACAAGAAGCATGCAAAGTCCTATCATTTTTCTTTTTCTTCCTTTTAGAAGGACTAGGTGCATCTATATTATTTCTCTGAGAATCTTGCTCAATTCTCTTAGGGTGGCCTTCAGGATACAAAGGTTCCTGAGTCATTTTACCTGTTCTAGTAGCCACTCTAACAGCATAGTCTTTATTCTTACTATTCAATTCATTGAGCAAATCATTCTGAGCTTTAAGTACTTGTTCTCCTTGAGTGGTAACCATAGAAGCATGTTTACTAATAAGTTTAAGTTCACCTTTGACATTATCCATATAATCACCCAAGTGTTCAAGCATATCAGCATTGCATTTTAATTCTCTACCAAAATAAGCATTGAAGTCTTCTTGCTTAACCATAAATTTATCAAACTCATCTAAGCATCGGCTAGCAAACTTAGTAAATGGGATTTCAGCTTTATCATATCTATAGAGAGAATTTACCTTTACTACCTGTGTCGGGTTATCAAGACCATGTGTTTCTTCAATAGGTGATGGATTAAAACCATATATTTCTTCAACAGGCGGTAAATAAGACCATGTATTTCTTAAATAGGAGGTAAATTCTTAACATCTTCAGCTTTAATACCCTTTTCTTTCATAGATTTCTTTGCCTCTTGCATATCTTCAGGACTGAGAAATAGAACACCTCTTTTCTTCGGAGTTGGTTTAGGAATAGGCTCAGGAGTTGGCTCAGGAAGTGTCCAATTATTTTCATTTGTCAACTATTATTCAATAAAATTTCAACTTCATACGGTGTTCTTTCCCTGAAAACAGAACCAGCACAACTATCCAGGTAATCTCTGGAAGCATTGGTTAATCCATTATAAAAGATATCAAGTATTTCATTTTGGGACAATTCCATTTCTGCCCCTAACTGGAAACCACTACTCAATTTTGCCCCTAATTTCAATGTGTGCTCAAATTTACTCCTCTGCCATTAGTTGCCCTTATAGAAATGCCCTTCTGCGCCGTTACCGTCCGGTCAAACAACTTTGACCATCTCAAAAAAATAGTAAAAAAGTCAAAAAAATCTGAAATTTTGTGGGATTGAAGCTACTCATGTGCGCAAGGTGCGTGCAAATTTTCGTGCTATTTAGAGATACCAAGAGCTCGTGGTAAAGGAAAACAATAAATCTGTACATCTTTGAATAGTAAATTCAAAAAAAGCAAGAAAATTCAAAAACATATGGAATTTTTTGGCATCCAAGATGCTCGGGTGCACAAGGCATGTGCAAAATTTTGTTATAAAATGACATGCGAGGAGCTCTCGCCAAAAAAACCAAAATAGTGTATTTTTTACAAGTTTTTTTCTGAGACAAATTTTGTTTTTTCTCCACGAGCTCCTACAATGTCCAAACACAACAAAATTTTGCACACACCCTCCACACCTAAGCATCTTGGATGCC